>NC_092026.1:987500-1147500 GCF_042242105.1 Pempheris klunzingeri
GAGGTGACAGAGGGGTGAGAGAGGTGACAGAAAGGTGAGAGAGGTGAGAGAGGTGACAGAGGGGTGAGAGAGGTGACAGAGGGGTGAGAGAGGTGAGAGAGGGGTGAGAGAGGTGAGAGAGGTGACAGAGGGGTGAGAGAGGTGAGAGAGGGGTGAGAGAGGTGAGAGAGGTGACAGAGGGGTGAGAGAGGTGGCAGAGGGGTGAGAGAGGTGACAGAGGGGTGAGAGAGGTGACAGAGGGGTGAGAGAGGTGACAGAGGGGTGAGAGAGGTGACAGAGGGGTGAGAGAGGTGGCAGAGGGGTGAGAGAGGTGACAGAGAGGTGAGAGAGGTGACAGAGGGGTGAGAGAGGTGGCAGAGGGGTGAGAGAGGTGGCAGAGGGGTGAGAGAGGTGACAGAGGGGTGAGAGAGGTGACAGAGGGGTGAGAGAGGTGGCAGAGGGGTGAGAGAGGTGACAGAGGGGTGAGAGAGGTGGCAGAGGGGTGAGAGAGGTGAGAGAGGTGAGAGAGGTGACAGAGGGGTGAGAGAGGTGACAGAGGGGTGAGAGAGGTGACAGAGGGGTGAGAGAGGTGGCAGAGGGGTGAGAGAGGTGACAGAGGGGTGAGAGAGGTGAGAGAGGTGACAGAGGGGTGAGAGAGGTGACAGAGGGGTGAGAGAGGGGTGAGAGAGGTGACAGAAAGGTGAGAGAGGTGAGAGAGGTGACAGAGGGGTGAGAGAGGTGACAGAGGGGTGAGAGAGGTGACAGAGGGGTGAGAGAGGTGAGAGAGGTGACAGAGGGGTGAGAGAGGTGACAGAGGGGTGAGAGAGGTGACAGAAAGGTGAGAGAGGTGAGAGAGGTGACAGAGGGGTGAGAGAGGTGACAGAAAGGTGAGAGAGGTGAGAGAGGTGACAGAGGGGTGAGAGAGGTGACAGAGGGGTGAGAGAGGTGAGAGAGGGGTGAGAGAGGTGAGAGAGGTGACAGAGGGGTGAGAGAGGTGACAGAGGGGTGAGAGAGGTGAGAGAGGGGTGAGAGAGGTGAGAGAGGTGACAGAGGGGTGAGAGAGGTGACAGAGGGGTGAGAGAGGTGACAGAGGGGTGAGAGAGGTGAGAGAGGTGACAGAGGGGTGAGAGAGGTGACAGAGGGGTGAGAGAGGTGACAGAGGGGTGAGAGAGGTGACAGAAAGGTGAGAGAGGTGAGAGAGGTGACAGAGGGGTGAGAGAGGTGACAGAGGGGTGAGAGAGGTGAGAGAGGGGTGAGAGAGGTGAGAGAGGTGACAGAGGGGTGAGAGAGGTGACAGAGGGGTGAGAGAGGTGAGAGAGGGGTGAGAGAGGTGAGAGAGGTGACAGAGGGGTGAGAGAGGTGACAGAGGGGTGAGAGAGGTGACAGAGGGGTGAGAGAGGCGGGATCGTCTACATCTGAGGTGCATTCAGGTACCTTCGGGGAATCCAGCGTTGACCAGGATCTCCTTCAGCTGGACCTTGGCCTCCCAGGTCATCCTCAGCGTCGACATGTTGAGACGTTTGTGTTCACAGAAACGAGTTTCTGCCTCCTCACCGTTAATCCTGAACAACAACAACAACAACAACAACAACAACTCGGTTTAAGGAGTGAGGTTCGTGCTGCTGCTCTGACATTTACTACGGGGCTCATGTCGCTTTAAGAGTCGCCTTCAAGCAAAACATTAGCAGACTTATTATCATCACCCCTAAACTGTGACTGGAAGAGCTCCTCTGGGCTCACAGCAGTCAGCAGGTGTTGATTAACTGTGAGGCTCATCTCCAGAATCAGGCGTCATCAGCAGGTCATCTCACCACTGCCTGGATGTGTGTGACCTGTGACACAGACCTGCTACCAAGCACCAGCACTACACCTCCTGACGTACTCTCTTCTAAGACACCAGCCTCCATCAACAAAACAAGTCATTTTGCATGAGCCAGACTCCTTTGACAAAAATGGTAGTTTTCTTTCAGGAGCTGCTGCTGCCTCATGTTGTGAATGTGTCTGTGTCATTGTGTGACTTTGGAGTTGAAAACAGTTTAAGTTTGTTCAAAGTTTGGATCCAACACAATATCTGTGTAGCAATCAATAACACACACTGACTGATGGAGCAGCAGCTCTAAAATCCCTGTTTTAGTGAATGTAGTCTGGTGTGTGTGCTGTTTGTGGTTAAACCAAAAGGATCTTCCAGGTCTCTCTCTGTAGGGATCCTTTCCATGATGCTGTCACACACTTAGAATAACACTCTGAGCCTGTCAGCGGATCAACTAGAGCAAAATGTTTTGTCCATGTTTTACCCATTAATTAAAATATGTAAAACTAGTGCCCAGGTTCTCCCACAGTGGAATGACCCTTTAACTACACGGCTGAATCGTTGTTTGAATGTCATCGTGCTGACCTGACGTCGTCCCAGGCCTGGAAGACGGACAGCAGAGCCACGTGGTCAGAGAACCGGCTGCCTGCAAAGTTTCTGTGGACGAAGCCGAGACGTTTCCCTTCGTTGATGAAAGGCTCCTGGAAACAGGAGGCGGCTGAGATGGTGCACATGGCATCTCCGACACTACAGGGACACACAAAGAGGAGCGTGTCACCACAGTCACACAGGAGAGAGGAGCTCAGGTGGGTCCTCTGTGACGGGGAAGAGGAGGAGGAGGAGGAGGAGGAAGAGGAGGAGGAAGAGGAGGAGGAAGAGGAGGAGGAAGTCACCTGAAGATGCAGCCCATGATCATCATCTTCCCCAGACGAGGCTCGATGGGCAGCCGAGCCAGAATCCGTCCCAGAGGAGTCAGCTCATCATTGGTGTCCAGGGCATCCAGCTCTGACACACAGACAGACACAGACACAGACACAGACACAGACACACACAGACAGACACAGACACAGACACAGACACAGACACAGACACACACAGACACAGAGACAGACACAGACACACACAGACAGACACAGACACAGAGACAGACACAGACACACACAGACAGACACAGACACAGACACACACAGACAGACACAGAGACAGACACAGACACACACAGAGACAGAGACAGACACACAGACAGACACAGACACAGAGACAGACACAGACACAGACACACACAGAGACAGAGACAGAGACAGACACACAGACAGACACAGACACAGAGACAGACACAGAGACAGAGACAGAGACACAGACACACAGACACAGAGACAGAGACACAGACACAGACACACAGACACACAGACACAGACAGACACAGACACAGACACACAGACACACAGACACACAGACACACAGACACAGACACAGACACAGACACACAGTTTCAAACAGTGTCTGTGAAGCTGCTTCCATTATGGTGCATTCATGTGGTGTCATCTGGGAAAACTGCCCCGTCGTATAACGCCGTAAAGGTTTGGGAGAACGACTTTCCAACTCGGGAGATGAACCCACGAGCACCTGAATGCAGCATGAGTTTAACCCCCCGGGGTCTGAACCATGTTTTTTGCTCTTGCTGGGGCCTCGACTCTCTCCATACATACACATGAGGATGAGTACTTCTCTAAGCCCCGCCCATTCAGCCTCTGTTCAGTCATGAACCGTCAGCTAACACAATAAAAGCAGGTTTTCCTCTGTATGTGGAAAGAAACACTGAAGTACCAAGGGGGGATTTAGTGACCCCACAGGGTTAACTTGCTCCACTGGTCCATTAAAGAAGTGTAGCGTGCTTCGTACCTCTCAGCGTGTGCTCGGCCTCGATGACGGCGTCCAGCGGCGGCGGCTCGATGGCCTTGGACAGGAAGTGTCCGATGGCTCCGAGTCTCAGCAGTTTGATGCTCAGGGCGACCTCGTGCAGCGGCGTCCTGAAGATCTCCGGGGTCATGTGAGTCTCCAGCCTGCAGGGACACAACACACAGAGTGACTGGGGAGGGTCAGGAGGTGGAGGCGGAGGCGGAGGCGGTACCGGGGGGGGTCAGACCTCTCGAAGCGGGCGTGGCTGCAGAGGTGGAAGCAGAAGCCGGCTCGGACTCTGCCGGCTCGGCCCTTCCTCTGCTCCAGGTTGGTCTTGGAGGCCCAGACGGTGGCGTAGTTGGTCATGTTGTTGTGGGAGGTGAAGAGCTTCACCTTCTGCCTGTCGGAGAAACAACAGACAGTGAGGAACCTCTAAACCAGGACGCCACGCCTCACCACCACTGCCGGACACACTCACTTGCAGGAGTCGATGACGTAGACGACGTCGTTGATGGTGATGCTCGTCTCGGCGATGTTGGTGGACAGAATCACCTGCAGACCAGACGACAGTCAGGAAGTGTGAACATCCAGAACTACTACACTGAAGAAAACACATCCAGGCTTTTGACTTAATGTCAGAGTTTTCTCTCATAACTTTACAACTCTAAACTCTTTCTCAGGATATGTCCCCCCTCCCTCTGTAATATTCTGTTTCAAAACCTAAAACAGCCCAAATACGCCGTCGTACAAATCACAGCAAACCTTTAAACCAGGAGGTTTGTTGGCAGGACCTTTCAGTCTGAAACATGTCAGACCTCTTCCTGTCCTCCCTGCTCTCCCTTTCTCTAAACAAACCAACAACAACTAAAAGACAGCAGTATTTTCTGCCTCTGACCTTCCTGATGTTGTCGGGAACCGGTTCAAACACCCTCCTCTGCTCCTCCCGGGGGATCTGTGAGTGGAGCGGCAGGATCCGGTACCGGTTACTTCCTGGAAACAAACACATCAAAAGACATTAAATCAGTCCTGTTACAACATGAGCCGACACAGTACTCCTCTTCTGAGGGTCCGAACTAACCCTTTAAAACACCAAAAGTCCCACAGTAACACCAACACACTGACACACTGATGAAGGCAGCAGCTCTAAAACCCCTGTTTTAGTGAATGTAGTCTGGTGTGTGTGCTGTTTGTGGTTAAACCAAAAGGATCTTCCAGGTCTCTCTCTGTAGGGATCCTTTCCATGATGCTGTCACACACTTAGAATAACACTCTGAGCCTGTCAGTGGGTCAAACAAGCTCTTTTAGTGGACCTACTGTGATCAGGTGCAGTTGTCCCAAAGGATCACGTTGCAGCCATTGCAGCCCGTTTGGTGGCTGCTGGCTGAGGTGATCTACTGGACCAGTTCCAACACTTTTACTACCTACCAGTCACTCACACACCAGGATGAGGACACAGAGGGGAACCAGGTCTACAAACACTGGAGACCTCCTTTGACTCTCCAGTCCCCTACAGTGACCCTGCTGTCTGCTGAAGGTGTGTTGTGCTGTGACGTACCGAAGTGCGGGTTGGTCTCCAGGTGTCTCTGCATCGAGTAAATGAGGTTCCAGCCGGGCAGGAAGATGAGCACGGCTCCGGCCACCTGCAGCGTCTCCATGTACTTCAGCAGAGCCTCCACCAGCTCGAAGGACGTCTCCTTCTCGTTGATCTGAGCCATCGAGCGCTTCGTCTCCGCCGTGTACTCGGCACCGCAGATCACATTACAGTTGGTCTGCAGAGACAAACAGAGCTCTCATGAATGTTTCCGTCAGCTGCTCTTCTGTCTCCTGTGGACGAATGTGACATCACTCCTGCTCAGACAGAGAGGTTACTTACATCTTCTTCCCCTCCCTCCTCATCTTTGTCTTTCTTCTTGCGGTCCATCGGTGGAGGGACGAAGTTGGTCATCTGGATGCAGTCTTCCAGGAAATACTCTGCAAATTAACCCACAACTGTTTGTTCCTGCTGTGGCCTCAGGTTTGGTTTAATTCAGCCTCTATGTAACGACCAGTCTCACACTGTTCACAGGTACCTTGAACGGGGAAGGTGCGTCCGAACACCTCGATGATGGGGCAGTTGAAGAAGTATTCTCTGAACATGGAGGTGTCGATGGTGGCAGACATGAGGATGACGCGGACCTCTGGGTAGGCCTGGACCACGTCTCTGAGGACCACCATCAGGAAGTCCGTCTGCACACACACACACACACACACAGACACAGACACAGACACAGACAGTGACAGGAAACTTAAACCTGAACCACTGAAGAAGAACCTGTAACAGACTCTACTCCGGTTATCGTCATTAAAATATACATTTACAATTATAAAACCAGCCTAACATTTAAAATGTTCAGTAGAGTCAACAAATCCACCACAGAGCTGAAGTTTAAAAACTACGTCCTGAAACAACTGTAGTGTTTCCAGAATTAAAACTACAGATGTGCTTGGTCCACCATCTCCACTGGATACGTGGCGGTCAGGATATCTTGCTCTGTAAAGTGTCGTGGTCACGGTATCTAATGGGATCTGATCAGGTGGGGAGCCCCCGCTGGCTTCCTGTCAGTAGATGTACGAGCGGTCACCACTGCACTCACGTTGATGTCTCTCTCGTGGATCTCGTCGACGATGACGTGACTGATGCCTCTGATTCCTGCTTCGAGCTTCCGCAGTAAAACACCTGAAACACAAACACACTCATCAGCGTCCCGCTGACAAGAGCCGAGGCCTCTCCGCCGCCCGTCGGCCCCCGCGGCTCCGCTTACGTACCGACGGTGCAGAAGAGGACGCTGGCGTGGGGTCGAGGGAGGATGGACTCGAAGCGGACGCTGTAGCCGCAGCTTTTCCCAAGATCCTCTCCTCTCTCGTAGGCGACTCGCTCGGCCACCGACACGGCGCTGATCCTTCTGGGCTGGGGGAGGAAGAGCGAGGCGGCGGGTTAGAAAACCAGCAGCAGGCATCTGAAGGGCTTTATTAGACACAGCTGGAGGTCTGACTGAATGACTAAGACCCCGATATTGTCTGTGACAGAATGACCTTCCATCAGAGCCGGGGGTAAAAACATAGATGTACATTTTATTATTATTAGAATTAATGTGGCACAGCGCTGAAAAAGATCCTACACGGGGAAAGATCGAGATACAAGATCTTTAAGATCCACTCTTGTTACTGTTAATGTGTTCTGACATTCAGCCTGTTTTTATCAAAATCACTGACAAAATAGGACCTGACAGATCTCCCAGCTGTTTTTTAATGATCACTAGAGCGTTACCTGGGTGACCACCACGTTGCAGTCGGACGCCCGGCCTCCTTTGATGAAGCGGTCCAGGATGTACTGAGGAACCTGAGTGGTTTTACCGCAGCCCGTCGCCCCTCTGATGATCACCACGGGGTTGTTGTCGACGGCGGCCATGATCTCCTCCTCGAACTGTTTGACGGGCAGGCCGTCGCGCTCCTGCAGGATCTGCGGCACAGGAGGACTACGGTTGGATCTCTTCCTGTTCACAGAGCCACGCGGGCAAAGAGCCAACCAGGGAAACCAAACTGACCTTCTGCAGGTTGTCGTCGTGTTCCAGCTGCAGCATCAGCTCAGCGTGCAGGTCTCCACTGATCTGCTCCGGAGTGCACTGCAGAGGGCGAACACAGAACACTGTTAGGGCAGCCGGTCGGTCCTGTCTGCGTACATGAGGGAAGGAAGAGTTGTCAGTCGTTCTTACTGTAAACTCCTTAAACACTTCGTGGTGTCAGGGTCATATAACACACCTGCAGCCCTGGAAGTGAACCACCTCTTGATTCTGTCTTAGTGAGCTCATAACGTGACAGGACAGTTACACATCAAGTTACTTCCTATCTGTTGTACTGTACAAACCTCTGTCAACTTATTCTGTGTCCTCGTCATTAGTTCTTCTCACCAGAGCCCCCCAGGGTCAAAGAGGCTTTCATTAGACTCACCTGCTAGAAGCAGTCCATTAGAGTCACTACAGAGCAGCTAACAGCACGGCCCCTCTTCAATGAGTGACTCTAACACCACCAGCTGTGTCCTGAAGCCACATTAGTCCTCTACAGGAGGGTGAACTGTCCTCATGTGGGACAGCTGAGACCTCCTGGGGGGTCAGATCTCCCTCAGACTGATGAAAGTCAATAAAACTACTGGTCAAGGTGAGCTGTGACGCCACGTTCCCACACGCTGTTACAACTTTAAACTTTCTGTGCCGGAGTTTCCCCACCAGTGACCTCTGTCAGCTCAGAGACCGAGAACACACACTCACGTAGGCCAGCGGTCCCTCGTCAATGTTGCTGCTGGTCCAGGGGTTCCAGTTGACCTGCGGGGGGGACCAGGGGACGACCCCGGCGCCGCTCTGACGCTGCGACGGCTCGAACGTCGCCATCTTCCCCTGAACCAGAGACACGGGGCTGCTGGGGTCTGAGGGCTGGGGGAGAGCGACAGACAAACACGCTGAACAGTGAAGCCACGAGCTGATGGCACGTACAGGTCAGAGGTCAGGGGTCAGGGGTCAGGGGTCAGAGGTCAGGGGTCAGGGGTCAGGGGTCAGAGGTCAGAGGTCAGGACGGACGCTCCGGGTACTCACAGGTGGAGGGACGTGGACGCCGAGCTCCTGGACGACGGCGGCCAGCTGCTGCTGCAGGTCTGGAGTCACGCTGACCTCGAACGCCTCCAGCTGGACACAAAGAGACAGAGTGAGACTCAAACGTCCCGTCCCAGGTGGACGTGTGGAGCAACGCTGAAGCCGTGCCGCTCTTACCGTTTCTCCCTCCTTCTTCTTGGTGACTCCAGAGAACGCCTCGATGACCTGCAGGTGGTACAGCTGCCGCACCAGAGACAGAGCGCACGACTGAGCCGCCAGCTTCTTGTTGGAGCCGTGCTCCCGAGCCGTGATCCCTGCAGAGCAGACGGAGCGCAAACCGCTGTGACGTAAACAAGTCAAACACGTCAAAACAAAGACATTTTATACACAGCTGCTAGCTAATCTGTAAAATATCTGTAAAATATCTGTAAAGTATCTGTAAAATATCTGTAAAGTATCTGTAAAGTATCTGTAAAGTATCTGTAAAGTATCTGTAAAATATCTGTAAAGTATCTGTAAAGTATCTGTAAAGTATCTGTAAAATATCTGTAAAGTATCTGTAAAGTATCTGTAAAGTATCTGTAAAATATCTGTAAAGTATCTGTAAAGTATCTGTAAAGTCAAAACAAACACACCTGCTGAGCTCTGAGATCAGTTTGATACTAAACATTAAATATCCTGTTTCCTCTAATAATGTCCACAGCTGTGGAGCAGGTCTGTATGTGGAGCAGGTCTGGATGTGGATCAGGTCTGGGTGTGGATCAGGTCTGGGTGTGGATCAGGTCTATATGTGGATCAGGTCTGGATGTGGATCAGGTCTATGTGTGGAGCAGGTCTGTATGTGGAGCAGGTCTGGATGTGGATCAGGTCTATATGTGGATCAGGTCTATATGTGGAGCAGGTCTGGATGTGGAGCAGGTCTGGATGTGGAGCAGGTCTGGATGTGGATCAGGTCTAGATGTGGATCAGGTCTGGATGTGGATCAGGTCTATATGTGGAGCAGGTCTGGATGTGGATCAGGTCTATATGTGGATCAGGTCTGGATGTGGATCAGGTCTATATGTGGATCAGGTCTGGATGTGGATCAGGTCTGTATGTGGAGCAGGTCTGTATGTGGATCAGGTCTATATATGGATCAGGTCTATATGTGGATCAGGTCTGTATGTGGAGCAGGTCTGGATGTGGAGCAGGTCTGGATGTGGAGCAGGTCTGGATGTGGATCAGGTCTATATGTGGATCAGGTCTGGGTGTGGATCAGGTCTGGGTGTGGATCAGGTCTGGGTGTGGATCAGGTCTATATGTGGATCAGGTCTGGATGTGGATCAGGTCTATATGTGGATCAGGTCTGGGTGTGGATCAGGTCTATATGTGGATCAGGTCTGGGTGTGGATCAGGTCTATATGTGGATCAGGTCTGGGTGTGGATCAGGTCTATATGTGGATCAGGTCTGGATGTGGATCAGGTCTGGGTGTGGATCAGGTCTGGGTGTGGATCAGGTCTATATGTGGATCAGGTCTGGATGTGGATCAGGTCTGGGTGTGGATCAGGTCTGGGTGTGGATCAGGTCTATATGTGGATCAGGTCTGGATGTGGATCAGGTCTATATGTGGATCAGGTCTGGGTGTGGATCAGGTCTGGGTGTGGATCAGGTCTGGGTGTGGATCAGGTCTGGATGTGGATCAGGTCTGGGTGTGGATCAGGTCTGGGTGTGGATCAGGTCTATATGTGGATCAGGTCTGGATGTGGATCAGGTCTATATGTGGATCAGGTCTGGGTGTGGATCAGGTCTATATGTGGATCAGGTCTGGGTGTGGATCAGGTCTGGATGTGGATCAGGTCTGGGTGTGGATCAGGTCTGGGTGTGGATCAGGTCTTACTTCTGCCGAGCTGCTTCACAAACAGCTGCATCTCTGCGATGAAGCTCCTGCAGACACAAACACAAACACCACAGCTTCACTTCCTGTTTTTCAAAATAAAAGCCTCTGAGCGTCTGAAGTGGAGGTAGCTCACCTGCTGCTCTCTCAGGAGGAAGCCTGTATGTTTTTCTGCCAGACTTGAGATTAAAAAACACCAATCAACAGCTGTGACTCCAGCGTCTCCCGCTGCCGTCTGCCCTGCGGTGAACAGTGACACCAGAAATCACAACCAGACTCCGCGGAGCCCCCAGCTGCACCCATGGGACGGTTTTAGTGCACCTAAACGCTGTCCCATGTCTTCCTTCAGTGTGGCTGTGAGTTCTGGCGTCACCTCAGTCTCCAGATGTTCAACACCTGCCCACTTCACCGGCTGAATGTCGGTCTGTCCCTCTGCTGTCTCCGTTCTGTCTTCTTACTCGTGAACATGTTGGAAATGGACTGAATCAGTTTAATGAGTTCTTTTGTTTCTTTTCTGTTTCCTGTCTCTGATTTGAAACTGCACAGGTCGGTCTGAAGGGGAAGTCGTTCCCAGCTCATTCTTTGTGTCTCTCAGGTCCTGCTGGTGTTAACCTTCATCTGCCTTATTCTGTCTGCTCATTTTGTCAGAGAAGTTTTCTAGTCTGGTCTACTGGATGTTGAAGAAGTCGGTGCTCAATGATGTGTCGTCGTGGAGACGAAGAGGACGCTCCTGAACACATTCAGCTGTAGTTTTTGTTAAATCGTCACCAGTACAAGGAGACAATGATGGAAATGCTAATGCTGGTTATTTAAACCATCTTTTTGGTTCAACAGCTGAGTTGTGTTCAGGTTTACTCTCAGCGCCCCCCCAGTTAGTGTCGACACCTCGTCCTACCGGTGCTGCTGGTGAATCAGACAGTGAGATCTCTGTGGTGTAGCCGGCACACTGCAGAGGTCTCTGGTTTACAGCCGCCCAGCAGAAAAACATACAGGAACATCCTGAACACCAGCTCAACGACAAGGAGGGGTTTCAACTACCAACACACTCAGCACACACACACACACACACACACACACTCTCTCACACACACACACACACACAGAGGAACTACATGTTTTGAAACCTGTGTGATGACTGCACTGCTCCATGTAATGACACATAAAACACAGGAAGGAAGAAAGAAAAGGAAGCAGAAGAAGCAGCAGCAGGAAAAGCCAGAAGAGGAAGAAGTAAAGATTTGGCAGCTTTTCTTTGTTCTATAATCTAAAACTAGTTTTTAGAGGGAAGTTTGGATTCTGTGGATTGTGGGTATGAACAGTTTCATGGCCTGAATCTGGACCGGAAGCTGCTGCTGCTGCTCTAAAAGCTTTCCCTCTTTTCGGATGCAGACCTGTTGTGGTCCGGTCCCACTTGGCTGTATTTATACTCAGCGCTGGTCTTCTCCTTCTGGAAGAACTGGTTCAGGCGGGCCTTGGCGTTCTCCAGCGTCCAGTTACCATGGAGATTAGCGTTCAGGTCCACCTCCTCCGACTCCAGAGTCTACGGGGACGAAACAGGGTTCATTCTCTGCCACCCCCCCACAGTACTTTTACTTTTCCCACTAAATATTTCAGAGTCAGCTGGATGTGGTATCGTACCGCCTGAGCTTCCTGTTCATCTCTCTTGGCGTAGTACTCCTTCAGGTTGGCTCCTCGGTCCCACGGAGCTCCTCCTCCTCCTCCTCCTCCGCCGCCGCCTCCTCCTCCTCCTCCTCCTCCTCCTCCTCCTCCTCCTCCTCTTCCTCCCCAGCCAGAGTTTGCTCCTCCTGAGTAACCCAGTCCAGTCACTCCTGGTACCGGCCCGCTCGAGCTGCTGCTCTCTTCTAACAACAACAACAACAACACGTTTTACTGTTTACACACCTCCTGCACCCCGTGACACCAGGATCAGAGGAGCAGCTCCTCCTGTGTAGTTTACAGACATCTTTACTGTGAGTGTTTCTGTTCTATATTTGTGTTTTGAGGCCTGGCAGTACTTTGTGCTTTGTACTTCCTTATTTCCACCAAAGCTGATTCCTTGTATGTGTAAACTTACTAAAGACTAAAGATCACCAACACATCCGAGGATGAGGAGGGCTGTAAGCCGTCCCTGCAGCTGAAGGCCTCATCCGAATAAACAGCAAATAATTCAGGCGTGACGCAAATTTTGCCGATAAATAAATAAGGTTCAGGAAGAAAAAGAGAGAGACGTAGACGAAGCCTCAACCATTGTTCATCCTGTCCATCCACTCCGTCACAGAGACAATAATACCTTGTTCAACTTTGACGACAAGATGAGGTGGCAGAGGACCGCCTGAAGGGAGGGCTCCAAAGCTGCTGCTGCCGCCTTCACCGCCTCCTCCGTCAGGTAGGTCGGCGTCTGGAGCGCTCACCTGGTGACACAAGGCTCAGATTCAGCATTTGAACAAACCTTCAACCAACGACCTCATTTATCTGCACTTTAAAGGGCCCATATTACGCAGAATGAACTTTCTAATGTATTTCCAACATAAACGTGAGTCCGCTGTGTGTCTGCAGATCCTCAGACTCTGACAAACGGCCGTCCTGCTCCATCTTTCAGTAAACGTACGTGAAAACACGCAGTTCAGATTTGGCTCCCTATATGACGTCATAGAGGGATCTGTTGGTCACGTGACCTCCTCCAGCCCCTCAGCGAGCGTGTCTAATGTGTGTCTACCTGCTCTGGTCGAACCTCCAAATACAGGTATGAACCTGAAACTGAGCAGAGTGGGACCAGTGGAGTGACAGTCTCCTTGTTACTGAACTTCAGTCAAATCTAAAAATCAACATGTGGTAGTTCACAGACCCCCACAGATGGGACCTCTGCTGCGCTCATTTCCCCGATCCGGACCAGGTAGTTGACAAAGTCCCGGGCGGCGTTGGTCTGAGCGTCCTTCTTGTTGGTGGAGTTGCCCATCCCGATGTAGTTGAAGCCATCGACACGCACCTGCTCGGAGGAGAGGGTCACGTTCAAACCAGCATGAAGACAGGCAGCCAACCGTAAGAGCCAGCCGGACAGGAAACTCACCTCACACACAAACTTCTGCCTGTTTTTGTTCCCTGCAGCTCGGATGTCGTAACTGGGAGTCAGCTTCTTCTTTCCACACCAGGCGTACAGGAAGTTCTTGATGTCTGCCATAGTGGGCTCCTCAGGAGACCCTTTAATCTGACTGATGGAAAACTCCTGTTAGCTCAATAGTAAATGTGCAGATGCTGTTTTCTGGGATCCAACCCGATGATGGTGTTAAATGAACTGCTGTATGTCATCACTGACAGCAGCTCAGCTAATGTTAGCTAACATCAAAGTAAATATCAAGTGGACATTACTTAGCTAAGCTGCCGTGGGACAAAAATATATAATAATAATAAACTTTATTTATTTATTTAATGCCATAACCGAACTGCACCCAGAAATCAGCACCTTCTCTGCTTTACTAGCTCAGGAAACTCCCTAGACTACAGAAAACTTATGAATAAGTGACGACAGGAGTGCAGCTAGCTTAGCGTTAGCACACACACCGGACTGACGCTAGCTAGCATTTAAGGCTAACGTGTAACATTAGCCTAAATCACTCATTACTTTAAGCACCCAGGGGTCACTTAGGCTGTTGTTCTCCTCCAGCTCTCGCCAAAGTTAATCTCTGCTCGTTATTCAGCTTCAATTAACATCTGAATCAATTAGTGAACCTCCGCAGTAACGCTAACAGGCTAACGAGGCTAGCTAAGCTAACGCAAGCGTTTTGCGAGTAGGCGTTGAATTAGTTGCTCTGCCGCCATTTTGGGCTCATTAGTAATAAATAGACCCAAACATCCACTGAGATGAACTAATTGTTGAACAGTAGCTGTATTACCGTCCGTCCAGCGGGCTCACGGTGCCTCCAGACTGGTTTGTTGTTGTTGACGGTCACTTCCGGGTTGTGGTCAGAGCTGCAGCGCTGTGGTGGCTGATAGCAGCATTAGCGCCCCCAGCGGAGCGGAGCGGAGAAAAAGAAACCCGAATATTACAGACGGCAGGATTATATTTTGTAATTTATATACGATTAAAAAAGTGGTTTTAATGGGACATTTTTGTCCTTCATGACTTCAGAGGGTCGTAAATTAAACTGATGCCTGATGGTTGAGCAGAAGTTCGACAGTTTGACCCTGAAGCCGTCACTGATTATCTACAGAGGCCCACAGTTAGTCAGAGACAACACCTGGCCAGGTGTGCCTTATCAGGAACTAACGGATGATGTTAATCCAGTCCACTGATTCCTGATAACGGACTGAAGAGTGTTTTCCTGTTTATACCGCAGTCGCCTGCCAAAGGAGAAAAAATTAAGACCTTTCATTTATATTTTCATGTTTCGCAACCAAACCTTAAAGTTTTTCACAGCTGTAACTCCGTTTCCCTGGTAACACCTGAGGGTCTGACTAATACCTGGAGCAGCCATCACCATCCCATTAGGTTCTCATGCAATGGAAATGTGGTTCACTACTCCAGGAAATAGGACGGACCATATATACCACTTCTAGTCCCTCAGCTCACGGATCCCTTTGACTCAGCTGTTAGCCACAAAGCTAACGTTACATTAGCCACAAAGCTAACATTACATTAGCCACAAAGCTAACATTACATTAGCCACAAAGCTAACGTTACATTAACCACAAAAACAACGTAATGCTTTTAAGATTCAACATAAAAACACTGTTGACAATTGACAAACAGAAAATATTATTTCACAGCATGTTTAACAGTAGCAGCTAATCAGCTGTCTCCATCCTACAGATCAATATGAGGACTTTAACGAACGAACAGTGTGAAACGTTTGAGCCGAATGGGAGAGGATCACTTGTGTGAGTTTTTCAAGATGGCCGACAAAAGCTCATTATCAATCAATCAATCTATCTTTATTTTTATAGCGCCAATCCATAACAGAGTAATCTCAAGACGCTTTCCCTGTTGCTATGGTTACTGCGCTTTACGGTAAATTATAACAGTTATGATCCATTATCACTTTAACAGATGGTTATCGGCAGTTTCCTGTTTGTGTTCAAACGAGCAGCAGACGGTGGGACAACTGAAGAAGAAGAGAGCACTGCAGCACTTCCTGTTTTCTTGTTAAGTTTTTATTATGCTTAAAAAAGAAAATTAAAAGACAGAGGAGGTGGTGATCAAAGAAAAAGAAAAAATATATATTCATATTCAAATATCTTTAGACTTTTCTATTCATATATGATTAACAATGCAAAGAAAATAATTCCCGTAGTAGTAGTGCTTAAGTAAAGTTCAATATAGACTTTTATTATAACAAAATAGGCAGTTTACTGAGGGTTAAATATCTGTCAAAATCTCATTGTACAATAATCGTTTCACACCTGCGGACGCCTCGAGGCGGCAGCTCGGCTCCACCTTCAGATCACGTGATCGACATCGTTTTCATGGTAAGACACTGACGACGCTGCAGACGTCCGCCGCGCGTCTGACGGGGCTCGAACTCGCGTCGCAGAGGGCGCCGCCCCGGGTGACGTCACCGCCGAACAGGCGGAGGATAAAATCAGTTTGAAGTTTAAAATCAGAGAAACTTCGTCCTCAGAGACTCGAGAGCAGCGACTCGTCCAGAGGAAAGAAACCAGAACTCAGACTTTATTACTATGAGGCCTGTTTGGTTTGTAATGATCAATTATTTATTATGATTTCTGTGATTTTTAATTCTAAAGTAGTTTTGTCTTAACTCTGTTGTAATTACAAGTTTGCCTGAAATGTCTTATTTATATATTAATATACGTTATTTCTGTAAACATGAGGAGTTTTCTTTAACGATATAAAATCATTTTCTTTTAAACGTTTTTCTTTCCTGTGGTGAGTTCGCCGTCTGTCAGCGAGTCTCAAACAGACTGAAATGTTTTTATGGGCAGAAGCGACTTGAGAGCGAATGTAGAATAATCAGTGACCTCTGACCTCATCAGACGGAGGTCAGACTAAAGCAAAATGTGATAAAATCAGAAATGGTGAAGTGAAAAGAGACGATTGATCCTCGTCTGTTTCTGAAGACGCCCGCGGCGCCCTCTAGCGGCCGAGCAGAACCCGTCCGGACAAACGTCCTGCAGCAGCGAGGAGCAAGAAATACAAAATAAACGTGAATCGACTCAAGTGTGAAAAAAAAAGAAAAGAAAGATGAACGACGAGCGCAGAAACAGACGAAGAAAAGCTGTGACGTCAGACGCTGAGGTGAAGGGGCTGATGGGAAATAAAAGGGGTATTAAAATGACATGCTGTTAAAGCTCAAACGTGCAAAGTTTTGCTTTTTGTGTCTCCCGCCTTCCTCCGGACCGACGGACGCTGCCTGAGACTGAAACTCTGTCTGTCCGTCACCGTTAACCTCACAAGACGAAAAAAGGGGGAAAAAACCCACAAAAAAAACAACACAAGATAAAATCGTCTTCGTACGTTTCTTCTCCACACTTTCATGGACACGTCCTCCTCCTCTTCTTCTTCTCTGCTTTATTTCTCCTCCCTTAAACATTAAGGAGCTGTACCGTGTTGAGTGTGATGTCATCGTGATGTCACTTCCTGTGTGCTTTACTCTGCTGGTCAGGAAACCCAACATGGAGTCTGATTCAGGCAAAGAAAACAAAGAAACCAAACTGAAGCAGCACTCTGGTCGGCCGGCGTGTCGTATCGCTGAGCGGGAGGCGTTGGGGGGTTTGGGGTTGGGGGGGGGTGAGGCCGCCGTCTGCAGGTCGACTTTTCTTTTCAAAATAAAACAAACTGAATCTAAAGAGAGGAGCGATGGAGCGGACAGAGCGAGAGCTGAACCTCATAACTTCTCCTTGGACTGGACCCAGATGAACGGACCCGACTGCTCCTCGATGATCTGCTTCACCTGCTCGTAGATCTCCTCCAGCGTGTCGCCCTGCACGATGGCTGAAAGGACGAGAGTCGAGTTAACGAGGACACACACACACACACACACAGTCCTGCTGCCTCACTAATACACCAAATGTGAATTCATCCGCCGCTGAAAATAGTCCCTGGCAGACGCAGTATATCCTCCTGTGTGATAAAAGCTTCACTCCGACATGAATGTCAGGTAGAAACAGGTGAAGGCACCTGAGTGATTAGTGTCAGAGCAGGACTTTGTACCTAAAAGTCATTTAGACGTTTAAAAGTGTTAAATTCTTTGAAACTGTGCCGAAGCACATGTGGAGAAACATCTGTATCCTTCCTCCCTTATTGTGTTTGACTTCAGACTGAACTTCTGTTAGCAGCCGTTAGCTTAGCAACATCCAACAGCTTTAAGACCTCAGTGAGAATGAATGAAAGCCACAGGCTGGTGAACACAAGGGGACGAAGCCTCCAGCAGGGGGCGACTCCACCGGCTCCAAACAGAAGTCTGATTGGATGGAAGTCAATGAGGAAATGATTTATCAGCTCAGTGAACAGTTTCTGCTCTCAGTCTCTAGTTTACTGTCTTCTTCAGCACAGCAGGACGTTCATGTAGTCAGTGATGGTCCATTTAGAGGAAGATACACCAGGAAGAGGGTCACTGACCAATCAGAGGAGGGTCCTGACTGAACCTGACCAATCAGAGGAGGGTCCTGACTGAACCTGACCAATCAGAGGAGGGTCCTGACTGAACCTGACCAATCAGAGGAGGGTCCTGACTGAACCTGACCAATCAGAGGAGGGTCCTGACTGAACCTGACCAATCAGAGGAGGGTCCTGACTGAACCCGACCAATCAGAGGAGGGTCCTGACTGAACCCGACCAATCAGAGGAGGGTCCTGACTGAACCCGACCAATCAGAGGAGGGTCCTGACTGAACCTAAAAGGTAAAAAAACTCATGCGTCCAAAATCAAGATGGCGCCAGCCGTTAAATCAAGATAACAGTTTTGAAAATGTCAAACTCCAGGATGAAAACAGCAGCCTGTGACGTCACAGCAACGTCTTACCTACAGTTTATTCCAGCAAATACTGCGACCTGTGAAAATTAGTGTTTTTATCAATGGAGTCTGGTGAGAGAGCGAAGCAACGGCTGTTTGTGATTAAACAAACAGGATCTTACATCTCAGTCGTTAGTTTCCAGCAGGATGTTCATTTAGTAGATTATGGTCCATTTAAAGGAAGATACACGGGGGGGGGCTTTAGGGCGGGGCTATGTTGTGATTCGCTACCGTGGTTCGATTGGATTAAAACGTTTTTCATGTATTCAAATACATACTTTAAGCTGCTTTCCCTGTTAATGTCACCGCTGCTTCCACAAAGTGGACGGTCAGAATGTGTGGAGGCTTCAAAGCGGCTCACCTGTGAAGTGCTCGGTGAACTCCTGCTCCAGCTTGGTGGCTCTGTCGAAGGTTTTCCTGCCCTGCTCCTCCGTCAGACGCTTGTTCATCTCCCTGCAGGAGACAGACACATCACCGTTTACTGACACCGACGAAGAAGAAGAAGCCTCCCGGTTCACCGCGTCTGTAAGAACGAGGCGGCGCCGACTCACATGATGTTCTCCACCGATTTGGGTTTGATGAAGACGGCGATGGGGTGAAGCTGCGCCAGCTGGAGTCTCTTGATGGCGTTCCCCGACACGTCCAGGATACAGTGTTTACCCTGAAAACCACAGAAGAAGAAGAGCATCATTCATCTGATCATCGTTCATCTGATGATCAGACGAGTCTCTGCTCAGTCTTCTGATCAATAACTTAATCCATCGATCGTTATACTAACATACTAATATTTAGAGTTTAAACCTGATTTTAACCTGTCCTGTCACTGAGGGGGGGTCCTGTCCTGTCAGTGAGGGGGGGGGTCCTGTCAGTGAGGGGGGGTCCGGTCCTGTCAGTGAGGGGGGGTCCGGTCCTGTCAGTGAGGGGGGGTGCTGTCCTGTCAGTGAGGGGGGGTCCTGTCCTGTCACTGAGGGGGGGTCCTGTCCTGTCAGTGAGGGGGGGTCCTGTTCTGTCACTGAGGGGTCCTGTCACTGAGGGGGGGTCCTGTCCTGTCACTGAGGGGGGGTCCTGTCCTGTCAGTGAGGGGGGTCCTGTTCTGTCAGTGAGGGGGGGTACCTTCTCTGCCACCTCCCGGACCGACTGCACGCTGGTCCCGTACAGGTGGTTGTTGTACTGTCCCGCCTCGATGAACTTGTGGTCCTGGATGTCCTTCTCCATCTGCTCCCTGGACACCACGAAGTGATAATCTCTGCCGTCCACCTCGTAGTCCCGCTTCGGCCGGGTCGTATCTGAGGGGGGGGGGAGAGTTACAGCTGCTACTCTTCTTGTTCTGTACTGAGCATCATTTAAAACATGTTTAAAACATGTTGTCACTACGTGTCCTCGATCAGACTAGTGGACAGAAATCTTTGACGGCTGTTCTCTCTAAAACAGCTCCAACAGACACCAGCCTCTCCAGGTTTATTCCTCCCTGTAAGCTGAAGGTTTTTACTGTTATCAGCCTCAGCCTAATCTACACAACAGTTCATCCCTGAAAACATGGAGGACAGAGGGTTTTAATGGCTGCTGTCTGATTCTTGGAGCAGTAAAAACATGAACCTGCTTCATCCAAATCAGTGTCTATTCATTTAGATAACGCCTCGTTTGCATATTTACACATTAAAATAACCGTGTGAAACAGCTGATCTCAGTTTCTCTGAGAGAACCTACGGGGGACGCAGGATCCAAATTTGTCGGGGAACTCTGAGATCAGGTCGTCGTTGATCCGGTCCTTCATGGGGCCGAGGATGATGACGGGACGGGTGTAGTTCACTGTCGGAGAGGAAGGAAACACGGAGTCATGTGATTGACACAGAAATATCAATATATCAATATCCTCTGCTCAACCCAACGTGAAAATGATTTTTTTATTTTGGCAACTGAAATGATTCTATGCAGCAAATATCTCTTGTTCAGTTTTTTAACATTTATTTGTTTTTAATTTCCAAAAAAATAGTTTTCGGTGTATTGATTTACTGATTTCTTAATATTTCCATGTTGATGCTGACAGTGAACCTCATGTAGTTGGTTATTTTTACAGTATCACTCGACACAATAAGCAAAATGCTGTTTCAAGCCTTCTCCACACCACAAACAGCCGTTCTATCGCTCTCTGCACACACACCAGACTACATTCACAAAAACAGGGATTTTAGAGAACAGGACACAGGAGCTGCCTCCATCAGTTAGTCTGTTTGTGTTTTTGTGTGTTAAGCAAATATTGTGTTGGATGTGAACAAAGCCTTTAAAACACTAAAGTCACACAACAACACAAACTAACTAACCAATTGGAGGCAGCAGCAGAGCAGCAGCTCCTGTGTCCTGTGAGCTAAAATCAGTGTTTTTGTGAATGTAGTCTGGTGTGTGTGCAGAGAGCGATAGAACGGCTGTTAAGACTTTAGTACCTCCCAGTCATTTAGACACCAGGATACACACAAACAGGACCCAGGGTTAAAAACACCGGTGTTCTCCTTTAAGAGTTTGGTAGAAAAGTGATAAATGAATGCAGAGCGAGCGACGTCTCACCTTCCTGCTGGGTGACGGGTTCATATGACAGGACGTACTCCTCCTGCCCACCTGAAAACACACCGAGGACGGTTAGCAAGAAGAAGAGCGTTTAAGTTAGTCAGCAGGTGCATCACTGAGAGGATCAGAGTGAAGGATGAAGGCTGAGGAGGAGGAGGAGGGATGAAGATCAGAGGATGAGGTTCATCAACTAGTTACTTCAGTTAGTTTGTGTGTGTTATCGAGTATTAACATGAAGAGGTCACTAATGTTATTATTCCCCAGGCTGTGGCGGCTCCCTGAACTCAAACCTGGTTTAAAAAAGTCTAAAACCAGCAGCGACGGCTTGGAAACGGAGAATCAGGACCAACGAGAGACGACTCGACGTCTGGAGGTGGATTAAAGACAAACCTCGCTCAGAGCAACATGACGACCTGATCAAAGTAGGTCCACTTTGATCCAAAAGGATCTTCCAGGTCTCTCTCTGTAGGGATCCTTTCCATGATGCTGTCACACACTTAGAATAACACTCTGAGCCTGTCAGTGGATCAAACAAGCTCTTTTAGTGGACCTACTGTGATCAGGTGCAGTTGTCCCAAAGGATCACGTTGCAGCCATTGCAGCCCGTTTGGTGTCTGCTGGCTGAGGTGATCTACTGGACCAGTTCCAACACTTTTACTACCTACCAGTCACTCAGACAGCAGGGTTAGAAAACACTGGAGTTTTCTTTTAATGACTAATAATTAATATTCAACAAACACATGTAGGACGACACTCTACACTCACTCTGAGGTCTACAGACAGACACACACTCGTCCAGAGTCCATGCAGCGCTCTGGAGCCTTCAGACAAACAGCCTGGACAGACGCTCATGCTGCCGGGCAGCGTTCAGGGACGTTAGCGGGGAGTCAGACTGCGTGTGGGAGGTCATGCTGTTATTGGCCAATCAGCAGCCTGTGCTCATGTATGACATCAGCGGGGGGGGGTTAGCAGGGTCGGGCTGGTTGTTAGTGTCAGAGCTGGCAGCGTCGACGGCGGAGTGTCACACTTACGGTAGCTACTCTCACTATCGCTGGCGTTAGACGTCACATGTTCTGCAATCACAACAAAACACAGGACACGCCGGGTCAGCTGGGAGCATCGATTACCCACGATGCTTTGCCCAGAAGACCCAAAGCTGTTCAAGTCCAACAACAGCAGGACAGTGACAGTAACACAGATCTTCACAGAATACACCTTCAGGACACACGTGAGCATCCAGAACTTTCCAAAACAATGACTCCAAACCATTATTCATCACCCGACACGTCCTGCTGCGTGTCCCTGGAAACAAGCCTGATAAATGATCACAGCATTGATTTCAAACAACATGTGGTGACGCCGATCTACGGTGTCACAATAAGCCAAATGTCTGCAGAGTCACATTCACGTTCAGTCCCGTGTTCTTCATCACATCAACTCCTCGGGCCGAACTAGAGCTGCAGCGCATCAGTTTAGAGGACGATCCGTCACTGAAGAGTGAATATTTCCTGGTTTTCTTCGAGGGCTCTCAGATCTTATGATGGAAATTACAGACCAAACATTTTAAAAGGAAAACAAATAAAGAAGATGTGATGTCACATCACCAGAAGGGGGCGCTGATCCCAGATAATCACTTATTACAAAGCTGTCTGACCAGTGAGTGTTTGGTGAAGAGCCTCTGACTCCTACATGAGGTTTTCTTCACTGTCTCCAGATGAACCGACGGTCTGTGGAAGGTCCCAAAGGCTGAGAGGAAAACCTGCTTTGTTTCCTACAGTCTCCTCCAGCAGAAGGACACACAAGCTGAGTTTAAGACTTTTTAAGTTCATAAGTTTGATAATAAGTTTAATTTCACTGAACACACGCCGTCAGTTCACAGGGACGATAACTGTTCAGTCACGTTCAGAGTGGACTTTAGACCTCGATGCAGCGTTTAATGAATAAATATTCAAGACTTTCCCAAACTAAATGTAGGACTATTACTTTTGAAGTTAATGTGAATTTAAGACCTGCGGCCGTCCTGGACTGATCTGTTTGTTTCCTAACACCTGTGTGTTAACTGCATGTTTGACTCTTATTGATCTCGTTGTCTACTTTGTTGTTAAAGAACAGAGATGTTTAAAAAAACTGAAAATCTACAAGATTATTTTTAATAGTAATATTTTGAATTCATGCACACTGGACTAGCGTGTCAGTACAAATGTAGTTCATGTGTCTGTTGTCTGTTGCTTCCTGGACATTCGGCCATTTTCTCCTAAAACACACGTTCAGCCTCCGTGAAGCTCCACCTGTTTGCCGGTGGATCCGTCCTCCAGGTGCGACGCTGCACCTGAGCGCAGAGATCGCACAGAAGCTTCCGGAATAAGGACGCAAACGCCGTGAGCTGGGAGAGGAAAGTGATGGAGGTGATGTTGCTATGAGAGCTGTGACAGAGAGGAGAGATGGAGCTCCGGTCTGGAGGATCCTCGACAGCCGGTGGTGAAGAAGAAGAAGAAGAAGGAGTAGAAGAAGAAGAAGAAGGAGGAGAAGAAGAAGAAGAAGGAGTAGAAGAAGAAGAAGAAGCAGTAGAAGAAGAAGAAGAAGAAGGAGAAGGAGTAGAAGAAGAAGAAGAAGGAGGAGAAGTAGAAGAAGAAGAAGAAGAAGAAGGAGTAGAAGAAGAAGAAGAAGGAGAAGGAGTAGAAGAAGAAGAAGAAGGAGGAGAAGAAGGAGTAGAAGAAGAAGAAGGAGTAGAAGAAGAAGAAGAAGAAGGAGAAGGAGTAGAAGAAGAAGGAGAAGAAGAAGAAGAAGAAGAAGGAGTAGAAGAAGAAGAAGAAGGAGTAGAAGAAGAAGAAGAAGAAGGAGAAGGAGTAGAAGAAGAAGAAGAAGAAGGTGAAGAAGAAGAAGAAGAAGAAGAACAAGAAGGGGGGGGGTCTGAGGCTACATGTCCACCAGGAACCAACTTCAGGAAAACATCTTATTTCACTTGTTAGTCGATGACAGCACTCGGGCAGGACGAGGTGTGCTGATATCAAAAATCAATAAATCTGATTGGTCAGGTTCAGTTCTAAATCCTTTTGAAGTACTTTGTGTCACACTGTTGGTTCTTCATAATCACCCTGTGGGGGTCCGGTGTGCTGTGATGGGCGGCTCGCTGTACCTTATAGGTTATCTAACGGACCAGTCGGGGCAGTGGACCCCTGGGGGGCCTTGGGAACATTCGATGTGTGGTGAAGACCTCATCTGATGAACCTGATGAGCTTTGAAGTCTGTTTCTGGCATCAGAGGAGCTGAAAATGTTCAGATGTTTTACCTAAAACATTTACTGTGTCGTTTTATAACTTTCTGCTTTCATCATGTTTTCCTGCTTCAGTCATCATCAATATTTTTATTGTGTTGTTTTATCAACACTTCACTGTTGATCATTATTTGATGGTTTTACTGTTTTATTCATTTGTGTCGTATTTTATATTTTTCATTTTTATTGTTATAGTTTTTCCCTCCCCAACATGCAGCCTGGCTGTGATGTGGTCGGTACCAAGGTTGGTCCGTTGTCGTTGGTTATTTGATGTCTTATTGTTTTATTTATTTTATTGGTCTCTAGATCCACTGTTCACATTCTGCAGCTGCTTTTAAAGCCTTTGAATCACACTGGATTGTTTCATTTGTGCTGTATAAATAAAGTTTTCTCTTTTACAGTTCGTCCTTCTCTCAAACAGTCTGTGGCTGAAAAAGGGTCCTGGTGGAGATCAGGAGGATGGGGGGGGGTGAGAGGTGAGGATGGTGGAGATGGGAGGAGGAGGAGAGAGGGGGGGGGCACTTACTGTGGCTTTTGGACAGCATGTCGTCACTGTTGTCCTGATGTCAGCAGAGCCGAGTGAACAACGAGGAGAAAACAACACAAAGTTACTGCGTTACAGCGACAGACAGAGAGAGCAGAGGGGACGCAGCCGGGCGCCGCGGCGACAGGGCGGCCATTTTGGCTCCGAGGATGAGGAGGAGGTTGGGGGGCGGGGGGTTAATCAGACCGAATGTTTGGGTGTAGTCTCCACCCGTCTGGAGCTGCTTCTCATCAGTGTTTTTTAAAGCCAGGCCCTGTTGCCAAGACAACCGGTGCGTCTGCAGCACGCCGCCACCAGCTGACCTCTCTTCCTGTCGCCGGCCAATCGTCTCTCAGACAGACCGCCCACCCCCCCGACGCGCTGGTACTTACGGTCGACATCGCTGGTCTCCTGCTCGCTCGCCTCTTTGCTCTTGTAGAACGGAAACTTTCGGGAAAAGAGGTTCTTTTTACGCTTGTCATTGAGAGACTGCTGAGGAGGAAGAGGAGGAAGAGGAGGAGGTGGAGGAGGAGGGGTGATGGAGTAAAAAAAAAAACAGAGGAGGAAGAGGGGGGAGATGGGGGAGTCTGATGTCGGTTCGGACAGAATGAGACGCTTCTTGTCTGAGCCTGTGGCTCGCAGGCGAAATAAAACCAAAATGAAGCTAAAACTCATGAAAACATTAAACATGTAGAAATTAATGAATCAGAAAGAAACGGAAAAAAAAAAACAGCCTCTGAAACACACGGACTGACAGAGTCACGCCACGCCACGCCACGCCACGCCACGCCACGCCACGCCACGCCACGCCACGCCACGCCACGCCTACTTTGCAGGGTTTTTTTTTTACCGCTGCTGAGTCCCATTCCACACAGGCTTTTACTTTGAAACTTATGCAGGAAGCGTTACGGACAGAAAGTTAACCGCGGTGAACAAGCGGGCAAAGTAGAAGTGACCGAGTGGTTTTGAATGTTTACTGAGTGCTCTGAGCTTTTTAACAGTTTATTTTCAGCACAAGATGCCAAAAGTATCTTTTTGGTTTCTGATAAAATGCAGGTGCTGAACTGTGGAAACGTTGAACCATGTTTGGCTCCACTAGAGACTAAATATTTGTATTTTGAAGATATCTGTGGAGCTCAGAAACACCAGATATATAACTGACTGATAACTCTGATTATATCTGAAATATCTGTTTCTACAGATATTTTCTAGCATCCGCAGCCAAACTGAACCTAGAAATCCTCGTCGTTCTCAGTGAAGTGGTCCCGTCAGTGTTTCAGAGGCTGAGCTTAAAGGGCAGCATCAATGTTTTGAAACCACGGCCCCATTTTTACATATTTTAGGTTTGAATAGTTTGTGACTTTGGTCTTTTAAAGGGTTAGTGACACAAACAGACTGACTGATGGAGGCAGCAGCAGAGCAGCAGCTCCTGTGTCCTGTTCTCTAAAATCCCTGTTTTAGTGAATGTAGTCTGGTGTGTGTGCTGTTTGTGGTTAAACCAAAAGGATCTTCCAGGTCTCTCTCTGTAGGGATCCTTTCCATGATGCTGTCACACACTTAGAATAACACTCTGAGCCTGTCAGTGGATCAAACAAGCTCTTTTAGTGGACCTACTGTGATCTACTGGACCAGTTCCAACACTTTTTGTACCGACTTGTCACTATCAAACCAAAATATGTACAAATAGGGCCCAGGTTTAAAAACACCGGCCTTACTCTTCAGGACATTGACAGTGGAGGCAGCAGATGAAAGCAGGATGAGGAGAAACCGAACATGCAGACAACATGCAGAGACGCAGCGGCTACAGGCTGACCGAAGACCATCAGCTGCTTTCCTCTGGTGCTGGAAAGTTTCTATCAAAGCTCATCAGAGGAGTTACAACTGGAGGGAACAAAACCCCAAACCCGATGGAGCTCTGAGGATGTTAACGTGGACAATTTAGGTAATACTTTATCCATAAAACTATCCGGTGAGCTTCTTTAACACCAAACTAAGAACACCTGTTCTGCTAAATCACATTAGACAGGTTTGATTTGTCAGCCTGGAAAACATCTACAGGAAACATTTGATGCTGAACTTCTAGGCTGATGATCAGCATCATTCCCTCCCTCATTGCCAAAAAAAACACCTTTACCTTGCCGAACTTGGGGGGTTGCTGGTTTACCTCTGCCTCGATCCATTAGCTCTACACTGCTGGTGCTGAGCCTGAACCAGCTAACATCTAGTTGTTTCATTTTACAGTGTCTCTCTACACAATAATTAAAATGCTATTTCACAGCCCTCTCAAGTTTAACCAGAAACAGCCCTTATATTTCTCTCTTCAAAGCCACCAGACTCCATTGAAAAAAACGGTAATTTTACCTTGCAGAACATAAGACTTGCTGGTCTACTGCTGCCTCTCTCTGTTGGTGTTATTGTGTGTTAAACAATTACACAAAAACTGTTGGATCTGAATTAAACCTTTAAAACACTAAAGTCACACAATTAGACAAAGAACTTCACTGCGGTAGAGCAGCAGCTCCTGTGTCCTGTTCTCTAAAATCCCTGTTTTAGTAAATGTAGTCTGGTGTGTGTGCTGTTTGTGGTTAAACCAAAAGGATCTTCCAGGTCTCTCTCTGTAGGGATCCTTTCCATGATGCTGTCACACACTTAGAAGAACACTCTGAGGTGATCTACTGGACCAGTTCCAACACTTTTACTACCTACCAGTCATTCAGACTCCAGGATGTGGACACAGAGGACCAGGGGCTTTAAATTGGCTCTGACTGTTCCTGTTTATCTGACGGCATTAAATTCAACAAAAAGCTGTTTTTTTGCGTCTCAAACCAAAACATTACTAAAACATCATTAGATCACATGCTGCAGATAAAGGGGGGGTGAGAGGTGAGTGGTGAGGAAGAGGAAGAGGAGGAGGAAGGTTTCTGTGAGCAGCAGACAGTCAGACATCAATGTCAAGCGTTTCTCTCTGGATGAGGAGGGAGGGACGGGGAGACCGGGGGGGAGGGGGTCATGCATGTTGGTTTATTTCTGCCCCTCCTCCCTCCCCCAATCAGTGTGGTGTGTTAGAGGGCGAGTTGGCGGGCGGCGCCGGGCGGGGCGTTCGGGCAACGCGTGTTAAAGCGAGACACGGTTTAAAGGTGCTGGGGAGGCGCTGCTGCGGTTTGGCTGCTGAGACGTTTGAGCGGTGAGGAAGAAAACACGTCAACAACATGCTGTTAAGTGGCCGGCTGGCTTCGGACATTAGTCAGAGACACTCATTAGTAGGCGAAGAGGTCATCTTCATACAGTCGGACACGTGTGGGATTTAGCACACGTGAAGACAGTCTGACCTCAGAGAGACTAAAATCATGCAAAATAAATCCCATCTGTTGTTTTAAAGCTAAACAGGAACAGGCTGCACTAGAAACCTCTATTTCCATGTTAGTCTCAGTCCCGTGATGCTCTGCCTGAATTATGGGCAGGACTTCTGGTCACGAAGTCACAAACTCAGCTTTTCTGTCCGCTGGTCAATCAAACGATCAAGGGACACTAAATCAGTGGCTGAAACAACAGTGTGAAGAACACACGGTGAAAACAGATGAACCAGAACCAGAAGTCGTGTCCATAACTGGCACGGTGGGACTGGGATTAACCAGGGTGAAACCTACTGCTGCTTCCTGCTGCTGATCAAACACTCACCCCTCTGTCTCGAGACTTGGCGTTGAACTTGACCGTCTTTAATCTCGCTCTCTCCTTCTTCTCCACCCTGAGGTCAGACAGGGCAGAAGGTCAAAGGTCAGCAGAGGTCATGTTTTAGTAAAGACTGCAGCCGGTGCAGGTTCCTCTCCTTTATCAATTAAAACATCCATTAATCTGTTGGGTTTTTTGCTGTTATGTGAACAGATCGTTTTGTAACTTCCTTGACGACCGGACTTATTTCTATGTGAAGGACAGTGTTTGGTAGAAAGTCCAAAGGATTTGGTGTCTCGGTGCTCTCTCCAGCTCTGAGCTAACGCTAGCTTAGTAACGGCCATCACAACAGAGTCCAACACAATAAGAAAAAAAAGTTATCTGGTGAAGCCGTCTGAATAAATGAATGTGACCGACGTCAGGGGGTCACTGGTCGGACATTTAATTCACGGAGGGACCTTAATTTGGCTAACAGCTAACCGTTAGCATGCTAACAGCTAAAATGAAACGTGATGCTGGTCGATCACGTTCAGTCTCGTGTTGTCACATGACTGTTTTGGCCGATAACCAGGAAGCTGCTCACTGTTTGTAATGACTCACATGACGTGTGTGTGTGTGTGTGTGTGTGACTGACCGTCTCTTGCTGGGGATCACGCCCACCTCCTCCACCTCCCCCTGTGACGTCAGCTGCCTGGCCTGCCACCACTCGTCGTCGGAGGCGTTCACCACGTGGAGGATGTCTCCAAACTTGAAGTTGAGTCCCTGACTGGGCAGACCCGAGTCTCTGGTCTTATCGTAGTCGAACAGAGCTCTGCACCGAAAACACACACACACAAGCAAAAGTTATCCAACTCATCTCATCGTATAACATAAAACCTGATGATTTAAAGTTAAGAATTTGAGATTTCTCAACACAAAAATCATCCAACGTTGTCGTGTACTTCTTCATGTATTTTTGTCTGTTTTGGGCTTCCGTACGTCCCCACACACAGACGGCCCTGCGGTCTCACCTGACGTACAGCGACCTCTTCTGACTCGTCCGCAAAGATCCAGATCCAGAACTGATGCTGCTGTTCATCATCTGCTCTCTCAGGTCGTGGATCTTCGCCTCAAACCGGCTGTACTCTGGACAGGAAGAGTCCAACAAAGACAACCGCTCTTTTCAAAGACATTTCAGGCTAATTTCAGCACTTCCAAGGACCTTTTCATGACTGGACTACAGGAAGACATGTGGGAACTACTAATCCTGACAGCCTGAAACCTCTGAGCCTGTTACTGCTAGTGGAAATAATAAATATGATCTGAATGTTTTCCCAGACTAGCGGTCATGTGACGGCCCTGCAGGTGTGTCCAGGTGTCTCACCCTCCGGCCTGTAGTGGGCGATGATGGTCACCGTCTGCCCGGCGTTCTTCAAGGCGGCGGCTGCCTGTTCGTGGGTGGCGTTACGGAGGTCCACGCCGTTTACCTGAAAACGGGAACACAGAAATATATTATTATAAACTTCTCCTGATGATGGTGCGAACAAACTGAGCCAGTAATCAACTTTATTAACCCGTACAGAAAATATCAATGCTGGAAACGTAGAGCTGCACTTTCATCCCTGAAAGTCAAAGGGTGATGCTTGTACTTCTAAAACTGGGTGTTGTATTAGGTCAAAAAAGTGTTGGAATTAGTCCAGTGGAAAAACACACCAGACTCCATTCACAAAAACAGTAATTTTACTTGAAAGAACACAGAAGTTGTTGGACTAACGCTTCCTTGATCAGTTAGTGTGTTTGTGTTGTTGTGTGTAACACGAATATAGTGTTGGATAAGAATTAACCCTTTAAAACACCAAAGTCACACAATCACACAAACAAACTGGAGGCAGTCTGCTCTAGTCAGTGCTTTAAAACCCAGCAGAAGCTCCGCGGTGTGTCCCTGAAGCGTCTCTGCGCTCCGCTAAAGATACGCACCAGTATTCTTGCTGCTTGTCGCAGCCACGCCAAGCAGAGACACGTTTAAAGCAGCAGAAGAAGAAACGCAGCCTGTTTGATCCTGTTAGAAGCTCCAACATCAGTTTAAGGACCAAACCAGCTAAATGGGTGACCGTTTAAAACACCAAAGATCAAAGCAGCAGTAGACCAGCAACCATCACGTCCTGTGAGGTAGAATCACTGTTTCTGTCAATGGAGTCTGGTGTCTTTGAAAACAGCTGTTTCTGGCCCGTTCGGCGGCTGACTGTTGAGGCGATCTAGTGGACCAATTCCAACACTTTGTGTACATACAAAATATGTAGAAACAAGGCCCAGGGTTAAAAACTTCAGCCTGTCTGAACTTCTGTTTTTGAGATTGTGAACTATAAACTTGTGAGAATGTACAAAGTTATCGGGCCAAACAAACTCAACTTGACCTTCAGACAAACCAAAGTTTTCCTCTAAAAAGAAATGAGATCCTGTTTAAAGAGACATGACACTGTCCTCCCGGGATGATGACCATGGATTCTGACTGAAAGCTCCCCCCTGGCTAACACACATCTCCAAACCACCCGAGCTCATCAGTAAGTAGATTTAACTGTGTGTGTGTGTGTGTACGTACAGAGACGAGTCTGTCTCCTTTCCTCAGCTCTCCACAGAGGTCAGCTGGTCCTCCAGCCAGGATGAAGGAGATGAAGATGCCCTCTCCGTCCTCCCCGCCCACGATGTTGAAGCCCAGTCCGGTCGCTCCTCTGTGCAGCACCACCTTCCTGGGCTCCCTATTGGACCACAAGTAAGTAATGACTTAGTAAATAATAAAAAACTTTCTCCAAAGTTTCTCCAAACAGACGAATGTTATGAACATTTTGAGAGAGTTTCTCCTTTTAGGATCTTTTTTCATTACATTGGCAGAAATGAGCTTCCAGACAAACATGATGACGACAGACGACTAAAAACACCACAGCCAATCACAGACAAGACTGGATCATCAGAGGAAAATGTTTTCCTGCTGCTGGTGATTCACATCAAAGTTAAACTCTTACAAAAGAAAAATTATTTATTCTTTTGAGTCCAGAACAAGAAATTGTCAGGCTGTGTGTGTGTGTGTGTGTGTGTGAGTGTGTGAGTGTGAGAGAGAGAGAGAGAGAGAGAGAGAGTGTGTGTGTGTGTGTGTGTGTGTGTGTGTGTGTGTGTGTGTGTGTGTGTGTGTGTGTGTGTGTGTGTGTGTGAGTGTGAGTGTGAGTGTGAGTGTGAGTGTGAGAGAGAGAGAGAGAGAGAGAGAGAGAGAGAGAGAGAGAGAGAGAGAGAGAGAGAGAGTGTGTGTGTGTGTGTGTGTGTGTGTGTGTGTGTGTGTGTGTGTGTGTGTGTGTGTGTTGGCAGGTTTCCCCCAGCAGAGGGCGGAGCAGCTGCGTCTACATGAAGCTGCTGAGGGACTTTAACTACCTGCTTGTGTTGTTGACACTAATTTGATCTGCAGGGAAACTTCCTGTCAGATTTGCTGCTCGTTTATTTCTGACCTTTAAACAAAAATCACCTCCAGTTTTAAATAAAGATAAAGATTCTTCCCAAAGTCCTTCGTTTGTTCCCCACAGCTACAAATCCAGTTTGACACTAAAATCAACAGCAGGGTTCCTGCTCTGAGTCAAGGGTCAGACTCCCTGAGCTTTCCGTGACCGAGAAGCTGAACTTCCAAAAACCTATAAAGCAAACGTAACATGACATGAAACACAAAACAACAATCATTTTAAATCAGACTTTAGATCAGAAACTGGTGAAATTCCCTGACTTTCTGTCTGGAATTCTTAATTTCATGACTATCAGGTAAACTACACGTCATTTTAAAGGGGAACTCAGGTGTTTTTAACCCTGGGTCCTCTCTGTTCACATCCTGGTGTCTGAGTGACTGGAAAAAGTCCAGTAGATCACCTCAGAGTGTTATTCTAAGTGTGTGACAGCATCATGGAAAGGATCCCTACAGAGAGAGACCTGGAAGATCCTTTTGGTTTAACCACAAACAGCACACACACCAGACTACATTCACTAAAACAGGGATTTTAAAGGGTTAGTTAGGCTCTAGACTGATGGAGGGTCGTGGTCAGCCTGAGGGACTCGACTTTATGACGCTCCTGTTTACATTTACATGTTCATCATGATGTGTTGATGTTAGAATCAGTTATTACAGTGTCCCGTATGTCTGAGTGATGTTTGTGTCCTCACCGGGTGACGTCGTCGTCTCCCAGCATGCTCTTCGGGGTCGGGGAGTAGCGTCCCGAGGATGCTGGCGGGGGGAGGGGCTGCCCCAGGAAGTTGGGGGGGCTGATATGGTTCTCCATGTGCTGGGAGTACGCTGGGAAAGAGACAGACGGGATTTAGACAAAATGTCACAAAAACTACGTCCAGGTTCTCCAGCGGAGGAGAACGGCGAGGAAACACGTCCAGCAGCAGCAGCAGCGTGTGTTTCAGCCTGTGATGGCTCACCTGCTCAGACCCTCCCTCCTCCTCCTCACCTGTCGGGCTCCTGTTACTATCTGATTGGACGAGGCCGGGAGCCTCTGAGGGGGGTCGTAAACTAAACTAGTGAGTGAGAAACTCAGCCGGGTCCGATCACACTGGAAACACACGGACACGCTGGGAAACGTCAGAGTCTCTGATGACGAGTTCAGGATCAAAACACACACACAGAACAACAACAGGTTCCAAACTCATCCACAGCTAGAGAAACTATCCACACCTGAAGACACCTGGGGGCTGTGTTCGATGGCCGCCGAGGACGTCATGGTGAGAAAGGCTCAGCGGCGTCTCGACTGTCTAAACTATTGTACAACTCAAAGATCCCTCGTCCACTTTAAGACTGAACAAGATTATAAAAGACCCCCCACACCATGTCCTCTGTGACCACTTCATGTGCCCTCAGTCTCTCCGTTTTCCTGCTCCATCTCTCAGTAAATGTGTGTGAAAGAGATTCGGCTCCCGTTAAGGTGTCTTAAGGGGATCTGTTGATCATGTGATCAGAATGAGCTTTAAGCTGCTGTTTCACATCATTTGGATGTAAAACAAACAGGTTTTTATTCCAGAAGCTGTTGGACTTTGATCTCTTCCTCTTATTTTTACTTTCAGCCACTGCTGTTAATTCGTGTCCTCGTCATTCAGTCTATTTGTCATATTCGTATATTTGGATTATATTTTGAGCGAGTTTAAGGAAACGTTCATGTGTGTTAATGTTTGCGTGCCTGCCGCCTCAAGCTGCCCCCTGAGGGACGAATAAAAGAAAAGAAGTTCAACTGATTCAGAGACAGATTTAATGTTTCAGAGGACTCCGATTATGAGTCTGTTAAAAAACAACCAGCAGCAGACGGAGCTGCAGCAGCCCAGGTGAAGCCCAGGTGAAGCCCAGGTGAAGCCCAGGTGAAGCCCAGGTGAAGCCCTGGTGAAGCCCTGGTGAAGCCCTGGTGAAGCCCTGGTGAAGCCCTGGTGAAGCCCTGCCGGGATGTTTCTGGGTGCAGAGCAGAGTCTGAGCTGAAGATCCAGAAGGTTCCAGGTTTATGATCCAAACACTGTCAACACCAGTGGGAGGGAGGGAGGGAGACCTGAGCTCTGAGGGAGATCTGAGCTCTGAGGGAGACCTGAGCTCTGAGGGAGACCTGAGCTCTGAGGAGGACCTGATCTCTGAGGAGGACCTGATCTCTGAGGAGGACCTGAGGTCTGAGGGAGGACCTGATCTCTGAGGAGGACCTGAGGTCTGAGGAGGACCTGATCTCTAAGGAGGACCTGATCTCTGAGGAGGACCTGATCTCTGAGGAGGACCTGAGGTCTGAGGGAGGACCTGATCTCTAAGGAGGACCTGAGCTCTAAGGAGGACCTGAGCTCTAAGGAGGACCTGATCTCTGAGAGAGACCTGAGCTCCCCCCCCCGTGTTAGCGTGTGATTACAGCAGCTTTACAAGTCCTGCAGCTCTGACTCCAGTACAAGTACAGAAATAAAGTATTATCAGAGAAATATATTAAAGTTTACTACATGACATATTTAGATTAAATCATCTGACGCTCGTATCGGTTTCACATTCTGGACTTTTTCCTTAATCTTTCATCTTTTTGGTGAAATATTGAACTTTAATTGAAATATTGAACGTGTAAATGTAAAATTCTGATGGTTTTGATTGTCAGTGTTTCTATCGAAGCTCTCAGAAAGCGTTTGCTTTGCTGTGGTCGTCCACTTCAGTCACCATGATGTCTAACACAATGTGTCTATAGTTAAAGGACGCCTCTCTTGATGTCATGACGACTAACTGCTGCACTTTTCTCACATATTTTCCTGAACTCCTACTTTCATCAGACGGTTTTATCGCTCAGCGACTTCACACTTTGTTCAGCGTGTCCAACGTTTGGTCGTCAGGCTTTAAACTAACGGCGGAGTGTTTGTGTGTCTTCTGTTTCAGTGTTCTCCCTCTGCTCTGTGTGCTTTAGACTGTGTGTTCACATGATTATAATCTCCTCCACAGCTCTACATGGCAGAGCACCAGCACTGCTGCAGACTCAGAGCTGTGTGTGATAACGGGGTTATTCAGGACGTCTGTCTGCAGGACGCTACTGCAACACATCTCGAGTATTGTAACGCTGCGTTTAGTCACTAAACACTAAACCGAATGCAGCTGCAGGAAAAACACTATCAAGGGGCTTAACTTAAATTCAACACTTTTTAATAGCAGCGTTTCATCATGTTTAGATGTGAAAATGTAGTTGTTCAAACAGACATGCTGTCAGTTCAAAATGACAGGAGTTTAAGTAACATTTGTCATTTATTAGTGGGAAAACAATATTCATAACTAATGATATTAATCAGTGGAACCGTCCTACAGCAGAGTCTGAAGGAGGCCACATGAAGGACGACCATCCTATGACCTCCCCTGGATGTATGAAGGGACCTGCACACAGCGCTGGAGGCTCCACTCATTCTCTATTCTAATGAAGCCTGCCGAGCCAGCTCACGTCCTGTTAGCCCTCCGCTCACTTCCTGTTAGCCCTCCGCTCACGTCCTGTTAGCCCTCCGCTCACTTCCTGTTAGCCCTCCGCTCACTTCCTGTTAGCCCTCCGCTCACGTCCTGTTAGCCCTTTGCTCACTTCCTGTTAGCCCTCCGCTCACGTCCTGTTAGCCCCCCGCTCACTTCCTGTTAGCCCTCCGCTCACGTCCTGTTAGCCCTTTGCTCACTTCCTGTTAGCCCTCCGCTCACGTCCTGTTAGCCCCCCGCTCACTTGAATGGGGATAAAATGATTTAATCGTTTGACTTTCCAAATGTTGTCGTACTGAACGGATCCGATTCTGACGGTAAAACCAGTCGTTTCACAGGTTGTGACGCTCGTAGAAATGTTTCGTCAGACGTCTCCTTAAAGTATCAGTATAAAGTATAAAGTATTTCTATCTATTTCACAATGTGAGTCTATGGACGCCATTGTTGTAATTGGACAGTTTGGGTTCACAGCCTGGAGACGTTGCTGGGGGCTGGTGGCCTCAGAGACACTACGGTCACCAGGGGACAAAGTTTAAGGTGACTAAATAGAAATATGTCTGCAGTAAACCTGGAGGAAAACTATCAGTATATAACAAACATGTCATAATTCACTTTAATATGAACTGTTTTCATACAGTTGTGAATATTTTGAGGTTTTATATTAATTTTCTAAAGACTCTTCTAACCCCAGTGTCTTTTTTGATGTTTTCCTTGAGTCTTCTGTGACAAAATACCAATATGGTGACTTAAAATTGGGCATGTTGAGACAGAAACATGAAGTTGTTTTATCCTCTAAAGTTGAAGCTTGATCATGTGATGACCCCGGCCCGTTTGTCCTTCAGCGTCTCCACATTAAGGTTCACCTGGGAGCTGTTGGGAACGGATCCAGAGTTTGTGCTCTGAAAGCGCTGGAGAGGAGCTCCGCCTCTCCTTGACATTGACACGTGTTGTTTGACGAATGCCGCTGGGAACGCCACCACCACCAGCCCCCCCCCGTCTAAGACACGCTGCGGTCCCTGCTGGATCAACACTAATTCAGGGTCAAACGCAGAAAGTCAGCCGGGCCGCATCAGAAACCAGGACCTGCTAATCTGGTTTGTGTGATGTTAGACGACCTCCAGCATCGTGTCCTCGTTTGGCCGAGGAGAGACGGACGGTTTAGTGACCCCCCCCCCCCCTTCTCCTGTTTGAACTTGGATCAACTCTGATTGCAAAACAACAAGACATCATCCATCAACTCAGAACACACAACAAACTCACACAGTGTCGATGGCAGCTTTAAGCCACTAGTCTGACCTCAGTTACAGGAGAGCTCTGCTGTTTCTCCCCCATGATCCTCTGTGTCCTCATCCTGGTGTGTGAGTGACTGGTAGGTAGTAAAAGTGTTGGAACTGGTCCAGTAGATCACCTCAGCCAGCAGCCACCAAACGGGCTGCAATGGCTGCAACGTGATCCTTTGGGACAACTGCACCTGATCACAGTAGGTCCACTAAAAGAGCTTGTTTGATCCACTGACAGGCTCAGAGTGTTATTCTAAGTGTGTGACAGCATCATGGAAAGGATCCCTACAGAGAGAGACCTGGAAGATCCTTTTGGTTTAACCACAAACAGCACACACACCAGACTATATTCACTAAAACAGGGATTTTAGAGAACAGGACACAGGAGCTGCTTGTCTACTGCTGCCTCCATCAGTTAATGTGTTTGTGTCATTGTGTGTTACAGAAATATTGAATTGGATCAGACTGAACACTTTAAAACACCAAATTCACAATGTAGTCTGGTGGCTTGGAAGAGAGCGATATAACAGCTGTACCTTGCAGCCATTGCAGCCCGTTTGGTGTCTGCTGGCTGAGGTGATCTACTGGACCAGTTCCAACACTTTTACCACCTACCAGTCACTCAGACACCAGGATGTGGAGAGGATGAGGGCCAGGAGGAAAAGCACTATAGTTCTCCTCTAAGTTGGAGAGTAGATAGTGTTTCAAACAGTGGTTCTGGGGGAGAGAAAGAGGTGTTATTTGTATATTTAAATAAAAACCATGACTCACAGTTGGTGAGGTCGGGCGGGGCGAAGCTGTCGTTCATGAAGACACTGTTGGGTTTAGCCACTTTCAAGTAGACCACGTCAGGAGTGTTTTTCAAGGCAGTGACGGCATGTTCGTGGCTCACCTCCTCCAGGCAAGCACTGTTCACCTGAGCGGCGAGAGGAGACAGCGAACATCAGCAGGCAGCTACTGAGACAAACTCTCCACAACAGGTTAATAAAGTCAGTGTGTTAATGTGGAGACCTGAAGACGTTTTACTGAAGGTGATTCCACTTTGAACAAGACTCAGGATCAGTCGTCATAAACTGTTTACAGCACCAGAACATTCGTATTCATGCTACTCAATTTCATGTTTTATTCATTTAAAGGTTCTCTGTGATGGATGGTATCAACCTTCTAGTTGTATTTAAGAACATCTGTGTGTGTTCTGAATCCTGGTTTGGATGATCTTGTCTTCATCATCCCTGTTTTATTTTTTAGTTTTCCTGTTTCTACCATGACCGTCCTCACATATATGTTGGTGTGAACGAGCCTTAAAGTCAAGTTCTGAACAGGGTTAGAATCAGGGCTCTTTAGTCATTAATAACGATAAAATCAAGAGGGATTCTCTCTTGTTTGCTTTCTAAGCCTCTAAAAAGGATTTTAAACATCTCGTCAGACAAACTAAAAACTGTTTCTGCTCCGTGTTCTTACAGCCAGCAGTTTGTCTCCGATCTGCAGCCTCCCGTCTTTATGTGCAGCTCCTCCTTCGATGATCTTGGTCACGTAGATGCTGTTGTCGCCCGGGATGTGCTGGTTCCCCACGCCGCCCGCTATACTGAAGCCCAGACCTGAACACACCAGGACCACAGAGGGAGGGGGGGGGCTGTTAGAGGGATCATCGACCTGTCGGCACCGACGAGCATCTTCACAGTAACGTTTAGAGGATGTGACTGAAACAGAAACACACTGAAGCATATTTTAGGATGTTTCCGTGGAGACCGAGGCTTTGTTCTCGAGCCGGGCTTCTTCTCTGAATAATCATGAGGCCCCGAGGGATTTTTGTAAAGATCCTCAGCAAGCAGACAATCACACACACAGCAACACACACACACACACACACACACACACACAGCAACAACACACACACACACAGCAACACACACAACAACACACACACAGCACAACACACAACACACACACAGCAACACACACACACACACACACACACACACACACACACACACACACACACACACACACACACACACACACACACACACACACACACACACACACACACACACACACACACACACACACACACACACACACACACACACACAGTCTCCCTCAGGATCGACCAGATGACGATATCTAAACCAAACGACACCCTTTAACCCTTCCAGTCACCTTTGGGTCCCTTCACCAGTTTGATCTCCATCACTTTCTCGGAGACGGGTTTCCTCCTGCGCACGTACAGTCGGACCAGCGAGCCGGCCTCCTTCAGGGCCTCCACGGCTCGGCTGTGGGTCACGTCCCGAACATCCACCTCGTTGACTCTCAGGATGACGTCGTTGACCCTGAAACAGGGACAGCGGCGGGCGTCGGTCATCTCATTTGCTTTAGAGGTTCATAGACAGACAGTTTGTGGCTTTAGAGGGATTCTACTGTTCAGCTGTGTTTAGTTACTGTGTTTTCTGATCACTGTACGTCCATGTTCCACTCCTCTAAACATTAGTGAGCATCAGTATCAGCAAGACTGCTAATTTACATCCGTAGTCACTCGGCAGGAAACAACAGCAGAAGTATTTTATATACTCGTATATCATGGTGCATGGGTCACATATATATATTTGCTTTTTTAGATTTTTTGTCATTTTTGTCCCAACAAAACGTCTTCGGTGGGAAGCCATTTTTAGGGTTCAACATCTCCAGAAAAGGAACTCCTAAAGCCACGGACAAAACAACAAATCCAAATGATTAAAAGGCACAAGTAGATGTCACATTGCTCATGACTGGCCCTTGAAAATGGGAATGTTTGTGGCTCATGTGGACGTTTCCAAACTTCCAGGTAGAAATTCAGTGTTTGATGAATGTTCTCTCAAACGTCCTTAATGACACCAGTCAAAATCACCATGTGGGCGTCTACAGAGGAACGAAGGCAGTTTGTGTGCTTCAGTAAACACGACCCACTGAATGACTATTTCACGAGCACGTCGTTTTTTCTGAACCTTTTCCCTGCTGTTTTTTTTTACGTTCCCTCTGTAAGTGACCTGAGCTTTCAGTCAGACACATGAGCCTCACTGACGACTGACAGACCAACAAACGGGTTCAGCCCACAGCCCGCCATCATCACCTGGATCAGGTGTGTCAGACTGTGGCTGCTGCATTATGGATGAAGCAGTGAAAGGCAGCAGGACGCTGCAGGGGATTCTGGGTAACAGATACCAGCTCGTAATGAACAACTCCAAAACTAAACTGCTGTTTTTGAACGATGGTACCCCCCCGCCCCCCCGAGCTCTTCAAACGTCCCACCTGAGCCGTCCGTCCTGGGCGGCGGCTCCCCCCGGTATGACTTTGGTGATGAAGATGCTGGGGTCTTCACCGATGTGGGGGTTGTCTGTGCCGCCCGCGATGCTGAAGCCCAGTCCCGAGTTCCCCTGGATACCAGGACAGTCACCATGACAACCAAGATTAAAAACAAACACAACAACAAATAATTAACAGAAATGAGGTCCGCAGCATCACATCCATCATCACGTTACCAACAACAGCCACATCTCAAAGAATGACAGTCTAAACGCTGGTGTTTTTTCAGGATGAGAAGCAAACGGAAATCATCTTCTTTCTTTTAAGCCGAAGGACTTTTAAAAGTCATTTAGTTAGGCTGAATTAAGTCTTTTCAATCTTTTTTTGTGCCATGATGACAGACAGACTTATTTTTAAACAGATGAATGCACTTTTACATTCATGTCGTTTTTTGGGCAGCTATCAATCAATCGCTGTTAATTCTGTTCGTTGTTCTAACATATTTGTCGTACTGTATTTTCATGTGTATAAATGAACTGTTTCTGTTCATGTTTGCATGCCGACCACCTCAGACTGTCTGAATGAAGTATTTTGAAATATAACTCACTGCACTGGTTTTAACCCTTCATGTCCCTAAAATGTGTCCAACCTCAGCTAGAAGGTTCCAGAAGTCAATAAAGCAGAATGAGTGAGAAAAGACTTCAGACTGGAGAAACATGGAGGAAATCCTACACACTAACACACTGACTAACTAGCACACACACACTATAGACCTCCACTACACACTGACACACTGACTAACTAGCACACACACACTATAGACCTCCACTACACACTGACACACTGACTAACTAACACACACACACACACTATAGACCTCCACTACACACTAACACACTGACTAACTAACACACACACACACACTATAGACCTCCACTACACACTGACACACTGACTAACTAGCACACACACACACACTATAGACCTCCACTACACACTGACACACTGACTAACTAACACACACACACACTATAGACCTCCACTACACACTGACACACTGACTAACTAACACACACACACACTATAGACCTCCACTACACACTGACACACTGACTAACTAGCACACACACACTATAGACCTCCACTACACACTAACACACTGACTAACTAGCACACACACACACACACTATAGACCTCCACTACACACTGACACACTGACTAACTAGCACACACACACTATAGACCTCCACTACACACTGACACACTGACTAACTAGCACACACACACACACTATAGACCTCCACTACACACTAACACACTGACTAACTAGCACACACACACACTATAGACCTCCACTACACACTAACACACTGACTAACTAGCACACACACACTATAGACCTCCACTACACACTAACACACTGACTAACTAGCACACACACACTATAGACCTCCACTACACACTAACACACTGACTAACTAGCACACACACACTATAGACCTCCACTACACACTAACACACTGACTAACTAGCACACACACACTATAGACCTCCACTACACACTGACACACTGACTAACTAGCACACACACACTATAGACCTCCACTACACACTGACACACTGACTAACTAGCACACACACTATAGACCTCCACTACACACTGACACACTGACTAACTAGCACACACACACTATAGACCTCCACTACACACTGACACACTGACTAACTAGCACACACACTATAGACCTCCACTACACACTGACACACTGACTAACTAACACACACACACTATAGACCTCCACTACACACTGACACACTGACTAACTAGCACACACACACTATAGACCTCCACTACACACTGACACACTGACTAACTAGCACACACACACACACTATAGACCTCCACTACACACTAACACACTGACTAACTAGCACACACACACACACTATAGACCTCCACTACACACTGACACACTGACTAACTAGCACACACACACACACTATAGACCTCCACTACACACTGACACACTGACTAACTAACACACACACACACACTATAGACCTCCACTACACACTGACACACTGACTAACTAACACACACACACACTATAGACCTCCACTACACACTGACACACTGACTAACTAACACACACACACACTATAGACCTCCACTACACACTGACACACTGACTAACTAGCACACACACACTATAGACCTCCACTACACACTAACACACTGACTAACTAGCACACACACACTATAGACCTCCACTACACACTAACACACTGACTAACTAGCACACACACACTATAGACCTCCACTACACACTGACACACTGACTAACTAGCACACACACACTATAGACCTCCACTACACACTAACACACTGACTAACTAGCACACACACACTATAGACCTCCACTACACACTAACACACTGACTAACTAGCACACACACACACACTATAGACCTCCACTAACTTTTTTAAAAGAGACAGGAGCTAAAACAGTTTCAGCTCCTGTCTCTGAACCTGAGCATGAGAAGAATGTGTTGGTTCCTACAGTGAACATGGAATCTCAAACTTTATTTTCAAGTGAACATAAAAGAAAGGCCGAGCCGTAACAGTACTGCTGTGATTAAACGGCTGGCACTAACATGGAGGAAACATCGGAGCCCGCAGACAGAATAACAGATTGTATTTTCAGTGGGACTCAGCTGGCAGAGACGGTTTTTATTCACGCTGCACTGATAATAATTTGCACTTGAGGAAACACAGCTGAACTGGGACAAGGAAAAAAAGGAAGATATGACTGAAGATAATATAAAAGATTTAATCACAGGCAGAGTCTGGGATTAAAACACAGCTGCATTAAAAAGAAAATGCACGTTTGTGTTCGTATGAGCAGATCACAAACACACAGCTGTTCGTTACGTCCTCATTCCTCCAGATTTCTCACAGATTTGGAAACTTTAACAAACTGTGGACAAAGTACATAAAAGTAGAGCGTCAAAGTCAGATGCTCAGTCTGCTGCCAGGAGTCTGTGCGAAGGTGAATCCTCTGAATTATGGACCGTTACTCTGCTGACAACGTGGCTGTGGTTCAAAGAGAAATAAAAAGGACGGCTGCTCAGCGTCTTACCCTCTCCAGCGTGATCTCCTCGTACTCATAATCAGCCTCCGTCCCGTTCACCTGCACACACACACACACACACACATTTATCAGTTAATTACCTGTCAGGTGGGTCTCTATGATAAATCAACATATTCTCAGCTGACAGCAGAAGAAACACAACAACATAATGGAAACAGTGTGTTTGGTTTTATTTATTTTAGCTGGCAGAGCTTCACTTCCTGTCAGTAAACAGACTACAGACTACTTTCCCTTTTAAAGGACAGCTCCACTGTTTCTACCCCCAGGTTCTCTCTGTTCACATCCTGGTGTTTAAATAACAGGTAGTGTTGAATTTGAATTTGATCCAGTAGATCACCTCAGCCAGCAGCCACCAAACGGGCTGCAATGGCTGCAACGTGATCCTTTGGGACAACTGCACCTGATCACAGTAGGTCCACTAAAAGAGCTTGTTTGATCCACTGACAGGCTCAGAGTGTTATTCTAAGTGTGTGACAGCATCATGGAAAGGATCCCTACAGAGAGAGACCTGGAAGATCCTTTTGGTTTAACCACAAACAGCACACACACCAGACTACATTCACTAAAACAGGGATTTTAGAGAACAGGACACAGGAGCTGCTGCTCTGCTGCTGCCTTAATCTGTTAGTTAGTCTGTATTATCGTGTGACTTTGATGTTTTTAGGGGTTAGATCTGATCTAGTTCCACATCTGAGTATCACAAAATAACAAAACCAAACTAACTGAATGAGACAGCAGTAGACCAGCAAACTGCTTAAAATTATTGTTTTTTTCCATGAAGTCTGGTGTCTTTAAAGAGAGCGATTTAAAAGTCATTCTTTTAACTATTTACATCAAATCAAATTCTTCATTTTTCAAACAGCAGGTGAACTTGAACAAGAAAAGATTTATCACCACATTTGAAGCTAATAAAAGATTCTGAGGCTGATAAAAGTGCAAACGTCTTCTTTATGGCTTAAATAATAACTGAAGTAAACAAGCTGCAGTGTTCGTGAACTGATATGACTCCTGATGTTAACGTGGCCACAATAAGCTGCTTTCTCAAACCTGTTTTCATGATTTTCTCAACATCTTGCTCTGCAAATTAAGCCGGCAGAGATAAAGTAGCATCTCACAGAGTTGGCCGGGCAGCGGTTTAGTGTCTGCCGCCAATTTAATTTAGACTGGTCTGACTCCAGGAACCAGTCACCACTTCACAGGAGCCTTCCACCTGTCCTCTAACACAGATATATGTACTGTACAGTGTACTCTCAGTCCTCAGGGCGGCTCCACCACCTCTTCTACTTTCTCTGTACAATAAAAAACAATAAATAATAAAAGCAGCCAATTAAAACGGGAGGATTTCAGACTGATAATCTGTGATCTTGGAAACAGTCTCATCACCAGCTCCATTTATAGCTCTGGAGCTGTGGCTGAGATTTGTTCTGAACACTTTAAAGGGTAATCCTGGTTTTTTCTTTTACGTATCCTGGTGTCTGAGTGACTGGTAGGTAGTAAAAGTGTTGGAACTGGTCCAGTAGATCACCTCAGCCAGCAGCTTTGTATGACTTTGGTGTTTTTAAGGGTTAGTTCAGATCCAAGCGAACTACTTAAAGCACTGAAGTTACTCAATAACACAACAATAACACAAACTAACTGACCTCACTAAAATGACTAGTGGAGTCTGGTGACTTTGGACCTACTGTGATCAGGTGCAGTTGTCCCAAAGGATCACGTTGCAGCCATTGCAGCCCGTTTGGTGTCTGCTGGCTGAGGTGATCTACTGGACCAGTTCCAACACTTTTACTACCTACCAGTCACTCAGACACCAGGATGTGGACACAGAGGACCGGGGGGAGAAACAGTGGACTTATCCTTTAAAGTCGTAACACAGCAGAAGAATAGAATCCATATTTTTTACGCACTGACAACATTAAGGCTTTTCTGTTGTGACGACTTAGTTCATGTGCTAATGTCTTCTTGAACTACTTTATCTTTAAACCGTGATCTGTAGGGAGGAGCTACAGCAAGTCGTCAACCAACCAGAAGGTCGGCGGTTCGATCCCCGGCTCCTCCGGTCCGCTTCAGCAAAACACTGAACGTCAAACTGATTCTGGATTGTGGATTGTTTGTCCTATTAGGTTCCTCGTGTGTGAATGTCTCAAAGTGCTTTGACTGTCCATTAAACCCTCATTTTCTATTATTTCAGATCTATTCTAATATTTGTCCTGTATTTCTGTTTTGTAAACTGTGTCGGTCAGAAGGATTTCAAGTCTCTCCTCGTCACCACAATAATAATTTCCTGATCCTGATCCTGATATCGGATTTGGATTGTTCATATTGCTTTCAGGGTGGAAAAGACTTATGTTTTTGTTTCATCCACCTGGTTTTGCAATTATATTGATTAAAGCCAAATCTTCATCCCCTCAGAAAGTGTAGAACTAAAGCACGGAGGCATCCGTACATCCACTGATCACATTCGTTTCAGAAAGGCTAAATCCCACTGGGAAGGTCAGCGGCGCTAAAGATTTGCTCCTGGTCTGTTTCTGACGGAGCAGAGGCACCAGGTCAGCCGCTCAGAGGGTTTTTAACACCATGACGACCAGAGGTTCATCTGGGATGGAGAAACACTCTGACTGTGACTTTAGCTGCTGTCTGTAGCTGCAGCACAACAAAGCAGGAAGTACATCCAAGAGACACATTTAAAGCAGCAGAAGAAGAAACGCGGCCTGTTTGATCCCGTTAGAAGCTCCAACATCAGTTTAAGGACCAAACCAGCTAAATCTGAGCAGAAACACTGATCAGCAGGAGGAACTCTCTGAAACGCTCCTGGTGGAGATGAAGCCGTGCTGAGGACTGAACTTAACCGGGCCGCGGCCGGAACACCACAGAGGAGTCCGGTGGGACTTCGGGATCAGCTGTTCAGCTAGTCTGAGCTTGTAATCCCTAAACAGTAAATGCGCTGTATGAGCACCAAGCTGAATATTTGCTCCAGTGTAAAACAAAGAACAACACAGCAGACATGACGAGGAACATGATGAGGAACATGATGAGGAACATGACGAGGAACATGATGAGGAACATGACGAGGAACATGTGAACTCACGTATGGCGGCGTGTCCAGGCTGTCTGTGTTGACCACCACAGGGGGAGGATTGGCCTGAGGAGAGAGAGGACACATCGCAGCGTCAGAGGAAACATCAACACCACAGACAAAAACACAACCCCCTCAACATCCACCCACAACACCTGAGCCACCTCCAAACACAACGCCCGCTGACCCCCGCCTGCCTGCCCGCCCGCCCGCCGTGCAGCGAATAAAAAGCCAGACATTAGAGACTTACTCTCCTCATGACACTACAGAGCGACTGAGGCTAGAACAGGAAGCGGGTGGATTTGAGCAGAGATTAGTGAGGACAGAGCGCTACGTACATGGGGGCAACTCACGCTGCAGAAGATGCAACGTGGAAGCATGAAGCCTAAAAGTCCACCAGACCAGGTCCTGAAGGATGGACACCCTGCTCCTCACTGCTCCTTCTCCCTCCTCCTCCTCTAGCTTTAAAGGCTCTCTCCCTCTCTCTCTCCCTCAGTCTCTGTCTCTGTCTCCCTCAGTCTGTCTCTCTCTCTCTCTCTCTGTCTCTCTCTCTCCCTCAGTCTCTCTCTCCCTCTCCCTCTCTCCATCCCTCTCTCTCTCTCTCCCTCTCCCTCCCTCTCTCAGTCTCTCTCTCTCTCAGTCTCTCTCTCTCTCCCTCTCTCTCTCTCTCTCCCTCCCTCCCTCCCTCTCTCTCTCTCTCTCTCTCTCTCTCTCCCTCTCCCTCCCTCCCTCCCTCTCTCTCTCTCTCTCTCTCTCCCTCTCCCTCCCTCCCTCCCTCTCTCTCTCTCTCTCTCTCTCTCTCCCTCTCTCTCTCCCTCCCTCCCTCTCTCTCTCCCTCCCTCCCTCCCTCTCTCCCCGGGAGGAGCCAGATGGGCTCTTAAAAGTCATGTGGGGGAAGTGTGGCATTTCTCCCACTGCTCCTATCGCTAATCTGCTCACTTCATCACAGCCACAGCTGGACGGCAGACGAGGAACTAAACTCCATGCGGCGACGGCGGCCGGAGAGTGGAGCAGCCAATCACATGAGGACAGATCTATACATGGATGTGGCAAGACAGGAAGAGGAGTGGAGGAAAGTAAATGCAACAAAAACAAACAAACAAAAACAAAAAAAAAAAGGACCTGTGACGTCGGAGGGATGATGGTGGTGTCGGCTGCGATTGGCGAGACTGGGATCACAGGGATTATGGGAGAGGAGGGCGGGGTGGCCTCGGCCTGCTGAACAATAGCATGGTGAGGGGTCAAAGGTTAGACAAACACAGTGCAGCACAGATGAACAGCAGCAGGACGAAGAGGAGGAGGAGGAGGAGGATGTGTGCATGTCGATGTTGGCTGACAGGTGTTGTGATCGGTGCCTCTGTCCCGTTTGTGTTCATGGTGCTGAGGTGCCAGATGGGGGGAGTTTCTCTCTCTCACACACACACACACACACACAGGGCAGGAAACAGGAAGTGTCAGCGAGGTCAGCCAATCACGCAAAGACGTCCTGTGATTGGCAGATTACCTGACGCTGCACTTTTTGGTGGATCCTGATGTGACCAACTCTGCCCCATCTGCTGCTCTGAGAGGATTAAAGCCATACTATTTGACCTCTGTGAGTGTGTGTGTGTGTGTGAGAGTGAGAGAGTGTGTGTGTGGTAAATCCCCAGTCCCTCGGTACAGTCTCAGCAGGGGGTGGATGTCCTTTTTGTGATTATTGAAAAGCAGCAGCAGACATTTCAATCAGGGGGAGCGGAGCGTATTAACCCTGACAGCAGGTCAGAGGTCAGAGGTCACACATTCACAACCATCCCAGCAGAACGTCACACAGACAGGTACTGTGGGGGTCCGACGGTACCACAGCAGACATCTGTCATGTCACTTATTGGAGCTATAGATGAGATTCAAAAAATACAATATGCAGTTGGGGAGGGGGTTAATATTTAGAGCAAAACCTCTCAATGTCTGAGATTAAAACATAAATATTCTCTTTTTTAAAGTCGTACATTTATGGGAAGTCTGACAGTTGGCTCCAAACAGAGGTCTGATTGGATGGAAGTCAATGAGGAAATGAGGCGACTTCTCTCCTGATTTATCAGCTCAGGGAACATTTTCCTGATGAGTTTCTGCTCTCAGTCTCAGAGGAGGGTCCTGACTGAACCCGACCAATCAGAGGAGGGTCCTGTCTGAACCCGACCAATCAGAGGAGGGTCCTGACTGAACCCGACCAATCAGAGGAGGGTCCTGACTGAACCCGACCAATCAGAGGAGGGTCCTGACTGAACCCGACCAATCAGAGGAGGGTCCTGACTGAACCCGACCAATCAGAGGAGGGTCCTGACTGAACCCGACCAATCAGAGGAGGGTCCTGACTGAACCCGACCAATCAGAGGAGGGTCCTGTCTGAACCCGACCAATCAGGTGATCTTCACAGAATGAACGCCGCTTCTGGTTTAAAATAAAAACCAAGATGGCAATTTTGAAAATGCCAAACTCCAAATGTCTACAGACCAAACCATAATAATCTTTATGTATAGATAAAATATAATATGTGGATTCTGACACGGGGTGATTAACAAATACAAAAGTATGAAGAAATACAAAGTGTGTTTGACCTTTTAGTTGGGACTTCTGGTGTTTATATAATATACATATTTAAGTGTGTGTGTGTTTTCTGTGGGCAGATCTGCAGATCTGCAGGATGGTGGATGTGAAAAGGGTGTAATTACTTATTTTCATATATTTACACGTGTGTTTGAGCTGTACAGGATGAAATTAAACTAGACTAAAAATAAACTAACTAAGAAGGGAAAGAGAGTCCTGTTAGCGCCCCCTGTGGGCCGTTGACTCGGGCACACGGTGAGTTTACCCACGTGGACAGAACAAATCAAAGGTGGTGATGGGAAAGATCCCAATGTTCCCATCGCTGGACACATGGAGAGACTCTGCGTTCGATTGGCTCGAACTCCAACTAGACTAAGACCTTCATATGTAGAAGTTTTATTATTCATTTACTGGAGCTTTCAGAATAATCTGCATTTAAATTATGACTTGGACTAATTTATAAATGCATCTATCAGGGAGATGAATAGAATCACATAAAAATCAATACTCCAGATTTAAGACACTACCTGAGGGTCATAATCACCCCTTTGACTGCTCTGCTCCACACATTTATATCATTTTCCTTTCTTAGTGGCCACGTAAAGAGGAAAAACCTCACAACCTGTTTAAGGGTCACAAACCAGGCGTGTTAGGAAGCACTTCCAGGTTAATCTTTAACTTCTTTTCCTACATGATGTAACCAAACTCTTTGTACGCGTGGACAGAATCAGATTCCAGACACCAGGCTACCTTTCAAAACCCCGGCTTACATGTGAAACCATAATAAAGAGGAGCGAGCGCTGAGTGTGGGGCGGCCTTCAATGCTGTGACCTCTATTATGCAAGAGTGGGACCTCGTGAAGCTGCTGGCAGGAAGCGCCGCTCTGTTTCGAGAGGCTTAATTGTTGTGCTGCAGCAGCAGAACTCGGAGCCCATGGAAAACCAACAGCCGCTAAAATTAGCCCCCGCACATCGACCACATTGATCCGGCAGCCCTACTTCTGGAGCACCGCTCGGAAAGCCGCTGACAATGGGGCTTAATTGGCCCCAAAGAATACAAACTGGTGCGACACATGTAGCAACACACTGAGGACAGCGTTTAGGTTTTAATTTATTCAACAAGAGTGACGGTTGGGAGATAAATAAATGAGCTCACGGCGAAGAAAACCATCAACACCAGAGTCCGAAACAAACCATCACCAGAACCACTAGTTCATTCATCAATCAGTCCGTCATCAGCAGATTAAACAACATCTTTTTCTCTTTTTCAGCATCTCCAGAGTGAAGATTTCCTACTTCTCTCTGTTTTCTGTCTTTATGTCGAACAAAATGAGACATTTAAAGACGCCTTCTTCAGCTCTGGTAAACTGCAATGGGGACTTTTGTTTTACAGGTTTTACAAATTATTTAATCCAAACACGATCAGCATCCAGCCAATGCTAGATTGCATAATGCCGAGATAACGTGAACAAACATTAATGATAAGGATTTGTTCAATTTGTGACAGTATGTGAAAGTTATTGTATCGGTCACTGACGAGCTAGAGAGAGAAGTCTGGACCACCGTGGGACCTTCCATGAATCTCACACATGAGGTTTGTCAGTTAAAAAGATCATGTTAAAGTTAGTGAAGTCTCAGTTCGTGGTGAAAATGTTCAAGTATCAGACAACAAAATTACATCATTAGAATCATTTCTGAATTAAGGTGCCATGTGACCTCCTGCTGGTGTCAGACTGTGAGCACCAAAGCACAGTGAATAAAATAAATATTTATGTTTCTCTTGTCTGTATCTGTTGTTGGGATATGTGTGATGCTTTGGAGACCATAAAATCATTTCATAGATCCTTGGCTATGTAACCAAAGCTAATATGAGAGCTAGCCTTAGCTAACATGGCTATTGTTAGCCTAGCCACCGTAGCCAGTCTGACTAGTCTCTAACAAAAGACTCCAACCAGCTAACCAAACCAAACCTCTAATCCAAAACAGAAAGAAATGTTGATTACAGATCTTATCCAATCAAGTATGTTAATTATTGTGCACAGCGCCTTTAGACAGAATTCAAAATAGAGGCAGATACAAATCAATAAGTTTAGGGAGGAAATAAACGAGGTTAAAGCAAACAGCTTAAGGTCCGAACAAGATCGTTTGAGCAGCAGCAGCAGCAGCAGCAGCAGCAGCACTGAGTTTGATGGATGGAGGAGAATTTAAATGCCAAACAAGAACAATGAGGTTCTGGTTTTCAGCTACAGAGACACAACAGATGTCATGACAACAGTCCCACACGAACTGCACCACATGACGGTCGGCATCGATCCTCCATAAACTGTCACACTGTAGTAGCTCAATCTGAGACACACACACACACACACACACACTACTGTACATGTGCAGCCAGCTCTGACAGCTACTCTAAATATAATATATCATAAAGTCACCAGCAGAGCGACCCTCAGCTCCTCAATCACCAACAACATGAGTTCAAGGGTCAGAGGTCATGACACAGCAACACCTGACAAATATAACCAAACCTGCACCTTTTCCAGTCAGGCTCTGAACAGTAACCTCAGAGTTCTGTCACACCTGAAAGAAACCTAAAAACTGCTGATCATGACTGAATGACTCAATTCAGAGTTTACCTGTAGAACGTTTGTGGGCGGAACCATCAAATAAACTTGTGACGGAGAACACACAGGATTGTTTTGGTTCTCTTGGTACAAGACTTCAACAAACACAAGCTTCCTTTTGAACGCGTCCCTTTATATTAACTAAAACAGCTGAAGTAGTCAGAAAACAAGCCGTCGTTCCTCGTCAGATTGTGACTGAAGTGTGGAAACATCTCAGCACAGAAAAAGTACGCAAGATTACAAAGCTGATGTTGCCAACTTTTGGTACTTGAGACCAATCCTCAGTACTTTTTGGTCTGGACTTGGTAGTACACACACTGGGAAGTGATTAGAGACTAGCCTCTAAGACACAGCTGCAGAATCAAAGCCAAAAAAAAACAAGCACAAATGTTCTCCGAGCTTCAAAGGGGCACGTTGTCGATGTAAAAGTACCTTACTGAAAGCGAACGGTACCCAGGGTATCTCTGGCCGACTGGCTGTGTGGCTGCTGCCGACCACTTTCGCCGTACTCTTGGTCGGGCTTTTCTTGACGCTGTCACGCAGGTTGAGGAAGCGGCTGCGAGCTCGGCAGGACGCCGGCACGGTGCAGGCGGTGAATGTGGACAGAGACGCCTGGACCTGCGGCCGATTCGGCGGCTGTTGCTGCTGCTGCTGCTGCTGCTGCTGCTGCTGCTGCTGCCGGTGGAGCTCGATGGCGTGCTGCCTCTGGAGGGGGTGCAGGTGGGCAATGGACTCCTGCAGGTTGACGTCGACCCGCGGCGGCTTCTTCTCGGCACCGTTCACAGCCTTGGAGGTGAACTCCTGGCGGGGGTAATGTGTGGTCATCTTCCTGGAGGAGATTCCCGATGGGAGGAGGTTGATTGATAAATTATGGATGGTTCCTTCAGAGCTGAACTGGCTCGGTCGGTCTCTGCGGTGCGACAGCAACAGATCCAAACTCAACCCCGTTACTCAGGCTCCCTCCCTGCCTCCCTCCCTCCACCAGCACAATAACACTCCCCCTTTTCTCCTCCTCGGCTCACCCCTCCCTCTTCAGTTGCTCTTTCTCTGTGACACCCTCCCTCTCGTCTTCTCTCATTCTCCTGCCAATTAATCGGCTTCACTGAGCGTGGCACATGTCAGCACGAGGAAGGGGGGCGGCTCCACTCGCTGCATGAATAATCGATGTTGCCCCCGGATTCAGACTCAGCGGCGTGCATGTCATCGTCAGCAGCAAGGCGGGGGGGCGGCGATGACTCCCGGTCGGCGGCATCAGGCAGGCAGAAAGCTGCAGCCATCTCTTGGTTGTTCTCTGCAGCGGCTTTAAACTTCTGCTGGAGATAAAAACCTGACAGTCCTCGCTGGCTCTTCAGGACTGAAGCTGCCTCTGATGTTTGCTCTTTTTCCCAGCGGTGCCTCCAGACAACGTGAAATATGAGCAGAATTTACACAAAAGTCTAAAAACAAAACTAAATGCTGGCACTCGAAGGCTGAAGACGTCCAACCGTGATTTTAGCCATGAGAGACGAGAACCATCAGCCTGAAACTGAAATAAACGGAATTATCTGAACAACTTTTACTGTTATTGCAGTTTTACCACCAGTGGGGCAAATAAACCCTGAAGGTGACACCGGAAGGAAAAAACCAGGAGGTCATTAAAATCAAGAGGATCCATCCTCTGGGGAAAAAACCATATCAAGATGCCTTCATGTACCCAACAACACGCTTTTTGACTAGTAGTGTTTGTCTACAAACCCTTTTTATTAAAATACTACCAGCCAAACAAATTGATGACTGCATGAACGACACCATGATTTTTTAGTATTCAAAAATTTGAAAATCATGAAAGTCTATTGCAAATGCTATTTTTTCAGACAGAAAAACTTATTCTGTCAGGTTAAATTGTGATTCAGGCTGATACCTGATAAGAAATGTCAGTGTTGATCATAACTGGAAAATGTCAGCGCATCTGCACATTAGCCCCATCTTTAGCCCCAGTTAGCCCCATTTTTAGCCCCAGTTAGCCCCATCTTTAGCCCCAGTTAGCCCCATTTTTAGCCCCAGTTAGCCCCATCTTTAGCCCCAGTTAGCCCCATTTTTAGCCCCAGTTAGCCCCATCTTTAGCCCCAGTTAGCCCCATCTTTAGCCTCAGTTAGCCCCATCTTTAGCCCCAGTTAGCCCCATCTTTAGCCCCATCTTTAGCCCCAGTTAGCCCCATCTTTAGCCCCAGTTAGCACCATCTTTAGCCTCAGTTAGCCCCATCTTTAGCCTCAGTTAGCCCTATCTTTAGCCCCAGTTAGCCCTATCTTTAGCTCCAGTTAGCCCCATCTTTAGCCTCAGTTAGCACCATCTTTAGCCCCATTAGCACCATCTTTAGCCCCAGTTAGCACCATCTTTAGCCCCAGTTAGCACCATCTTTAGCCTCAGTTAGCCCCATCTTTAGCCCCTTTAGCACCATCTTTAGCCCCAGTTAGCCCCATCTTTAGCCCCAGTTAGCCCCATCTTTAGCCCCTTTAGCACCATCTTTAGCCCCATTAGCACCATCTTTAGCCCCAGTTAGCACACACAGTGATTTTAGGTGTGGTGTATTTGAGGCTACCGTACAAATAACATTTCAGACTTTACATTGGGTCATTTATGAATGGAAAAGTCATTTATACAAGAGAAAATATGCCCCAGAATAACCCACATACGAGTGTTGACATGACAGCGGGCAGTTGGACAGATTTCATGAGTGGATTTAAAAACCCAGGAGGAGAGCCGGGTTTGGTGGGAGGAGCGTTTCCAGATCTTTCCCCTCTGCTGCTGGAAACACAAGCCGATACGCCGACCCATCAAATGTTCATCTGGTCAACACAGACACAGCTGCAGCATCACCGCAGGGTCGTCCTACTCCCCAAACAGCTTCTACGGTCCCTGAACACCTCGTCTCCGTCCACATTCACAATGGAGGAGTGACTATTTCCAAACATATTGATCTGCATCCATCAATATCAACATGCCTGCATTGTTTTTGATGTATTTAACTGTCATATGAGCAATAAAGGAGGTTATTGCTCCCGTGTTCAGCCCCCAGGCTCAATCAGCATCGACCCACAGCGTCAAATGTGCAGGAATCAGGAAACTGACCCACATGAATCATGGCAAGAGGAACTCAAACGCAGCATTTAGAGAGCGAGTCGATACGATGAACTGTAGGGAACACGCTACAGTGTTTAAACAATGTGACCGAGGCCGTCTCACTGCTCCGTCCTCATCAGCACCCCCACTGTTTTCAGCTCAAATCTGACTCCACACGCTCAGAGGTGCAGCGCCGACTGGCACCGAGAATCTGCTGAAGATTAGGATTACTGCCTAAACTGTGCTGCTGCTGCGAGGCTGCGGCTCCCCCTACAGGCCACACAGGTCAGCACACAGCTGCAGCTCCCACCACTGTCGGCAGAAACACAACCAGTAACACCGACAGGGTCAGTAATTAGATTAAATAATCATTATAGTTCTTTCACATACTGTGGGTAGTAGTAGTCCTCTGTGTCCACATCCTGGTGTGTGAGTGACTGGTAGGTAGTAAAAGTGGCTGCAATGTGATCCTTTGGGACAACTGCACCTGATCACAGTAGGTCCACTAGAAGAGCTTGTTTGATCCACTGACAGGCTCAGAGTGTTATTCTAAGTGTGTGACAGCATCATGGAAAGGATCCCTACAGAGAGAGACCTGGAAGATCCTTTTGGTTAAACCACAAACAGCACACACACCAGACTACATTCACTAAAACAGGGATTTTAGAGCTGCTGCTCCATCAGTCAGTGTGTCTGTGTTATTCCACCTTTTCAGCCAAAACCACAGTGTTTGGTCTCCAACAGTCCCGCTCACACTCTCAACAAAACAAAGTGCAAAAGTGACTCACCCCCCCCACCAACCACAGGGAGAGTAAAACCAGAAGGTGTCTCCCAAAGAGCTGCAGGCGAGCGCTGCATCACCAGCATCACAGGGACATTCAGGGTCTACTCCGTAAACGGTATTCACCTTTTGTAATGTATCATGAGGATCAATTCATGTACTTTGTGCTTTGTGATGTTTATGGTACCTGATGGAGACGTACGCATTCTGATTTTAACTGTAGAAGTAAAGTTGTTGAATCATCAAACTTCTAGGAACTATTGTAAAAGAACCAAACTGAGTTTTCTCTTCGGTCTTTTTACCCTTTGTGGTTACTACAGACAGTGAACTAACCACAGACACTCAGCTGTCCCGCTGTTACTACAGACAGTGAACTAACCAGACACTCAACTGTCCCGCTGTTACTACAGACAGTGAACTAACCAGACACTCAGCTGTCCCGCTGTTACTACAGACAGTGAACTAACCACAGACACTCAGCTGTCCCGCTGTTACTACAGACAGTGAACTAACCACAGACACTCAGCTGTCCCGCTGTTACTACAGACAGTGAACTAACCAGACACTCAGCTGTCCCGCTGTTACTACAGACAGTGAACTAACCAGACACTCAGCTGTCCCGCTGTTACTACAGACAGTGAACTAACCAGACACTCAGCTGTCCCGCTGTTACTACAGACAGTGAACTAACCAGACACTCAGCTGTCCCGCTGTTACTACAGACAGTGAACTAACCAGACACTCAGCTGTCCCGCTGTTACTACAGACAGTGAACTAACCAGACACTCAGCTGTCCCGCTGTTACTACAGACAGTGAACTAACCACAGACACTCAGCTGTCCCGCTGTTACTACAGACAGTGAACTAACCAGACACTCAACTGTCCCGCTGTTACTACAGACAGTGAACTAACCACAGACACTCAGCTGTCCCGCTGTTATTACAGACAGTGAACTAACCACAGACACTCAACTGTCCCGCTGTTACTACAGACAGTGAACTAACCACAGACACTCAGCTGTCCCGCTGTTACTACAGACAGTGAACTAACCACAGACACTCAGCTGTCCCGCTGTTACTACAGACAGTGAACTAACCAGACACTCAGCTGTCCCGCTGTTACTACAGACAGTGAACTAACCACAGACACTCAACTGTCCCGCTGTTACTACAGACAGTGAACTAACCACAGACACTCAGCTGTCCCGCTGTTACTACAGACAGTGAACTAACCACAGACACTCAACTGTCCCGCTGTTACTACAGACAGTGAACTAACTAATTGGTAAAGTTATCCAGCAGACTCAACAAGTGCTTCTGTGCCACTCAACAATAAAGGGAAAGTTCACTGTTTTTCAAGTCTGTGTTAAAACAACACAAACTGTTTACACTGGACATGAAGAACTCAACACAAACAAAACGGCAGCAGTAGACCAGCAACTCATGTGTTCTGCCAGTAAAATGACCACCATGAAGATCCTTTTTGTTAACCACAGCCATTATAGCTCTCATAAAACACACCAGACTCCACTGACAAAATCGGCAATTTTATCTTGCAGAACGAAGAAGTTGCTGCTCTAGTTGCTGTGACTTTGGTGTTTTAATATGTTAGTTTGGATCAAAATCAACACTTAAAACACCAAAGTCACACACAATAACACAGACACATTAACTGATGGAGGCAGCAGCAGAGCAGCAGCTCCTGTGTTCTGTGAGCTAAAATCCCTGTTTTAGTGAATGTAGTTTGGTGTGTGTGCTGTTTGTGGTTAAACCAAAAGGATCTTCCAGGTCTCTCTCTGTAGGGATCCTTTCCATGATGCTGTCACACACTTAGAATAACACTCTGAGCCTGTCAGTGGATCAAACAAGCTCTTTTAGTGGACCTACTGTGATCAGGTGCAGTTGTCCCAAAGGATCACGTTGCAGCCATTGCAGCCCGTTTGGTGTCTGCTGGCTGAGGTGATCTACTGGACCAGTTCCAACACTTTTACTACCTACCAGTCACTCAGACACCAGGATGTGGACAGAGAGGATCATGGGGGAGAAACAGCAGAGTTCTCCTTTCAGTGTTTAAGATGTTGGGGGATAAAATCCAGTCAAGTTAATATGAGACTGCAGCTCAACAGGTAAACACAGAGTTTTGCACTAAGATAAAACTCATCGTCTGATAAAGTTTTTAATACGTTTTTGCACCAAATACCAAACTTCTGTCGCACCTCACTTAAACTGGAAAAACAATGCAGCACAATCACGGACAGAAAAACCTGTTTAGTGTTGGAGAGTGTGTCTGACTGTTGTTTTAAGGCTGAAAATGTTGTAAAGGATCCTTTAAGAGCAAAGCTTTGTGATGGGGCTTTATAGTGAAGCAGCTCCTCTCGCTGCGATCACAGTTCTACACTCTGTCCTCAGTGGGACCCACGTTTTGCTGCGTGTGTGTGTCCATGTGCATGTATGTTACAGTGCCTGTTTGAGGCGGTAAACAGGGAGGCGGCAGGGTAGCGCTGCGTGTCAGGAGCCTGGAGGTTGCTAGGCAACGCCGGGGAAGGCATGTGCTACTGCAGGGGTTCCTCACATCTGCCCAGAACATGATGCTGCTGTTTATGCAGGTAAATCTCTCCACATCGCCGCGCTGCTTCGCTCACACGCGGGTTCCTGACGGACCGCACAGGTGCGACAAGAACCCCGAACCACACCTGACACCGGCGGAGACGCTCGCTCGGCCAGAGATGAGGGAGACCTCGGCTCCTCGCTCTCGTGATCGGATTCGAGCCACAGCTGCTGAAAGCTCTGGAAGAGTCAGCTGCTGTGAGTGCGCGCGCTTGTCAGTGTCCCTGATTCCTGAACATTCAACGACACTCAGAGTGATCTCACGATTAGATCCCGTAACCTGCTCACAGCCGCGGCAGCCTTATCAACGAATCACCTCAGATCTCCAACGCCGCAAACACGCTGACGCCAACGGCAACGACAACAATGATGATAACAACAAATAACCCCGACACGGAGGCCGCGGATGAGGGCGTTTCTACATCTGTGGTGGAGCATTTCGGCAGATGTGAAGGTTTCTGCATCAATCCTGATCCACCACATGACGCAGCAGCTCTCCTGTTGCAACTTTTCCACATCTGCCTCATCCAGCAGCGTCACATCCACAGACCAGTCAATACGTTTACAACACACACACACACACACACACACACAGGCAGGCAGCGGTCAGAGCAGTGCAGATCATATGTACACAGGCTGACTGCACACACGTTGGAGAAAATGAGTCACGCTACACGGTGCAGCACCACCTCCCCCGGCTTCCTCACCTTTAAGAGGATTTATTTCTTTATGGAAGGAGGGGTGAAGGAGGTTGGTGGGGGGGTGACCTACCAGTAGGCGCCGGTGGAGCCGCTTGGTTCTCCTCAGGGTGCCCATGATGCGGCGGCCCATCTTTTTGGCGTACCACACAGAGTTGAGCATGCTGCTTGTTGCTGCTGCTGCTGCTGTGCTGAAGGTGGAGGTGGTGTGTCGCCTCCTCTGCGCCTCCTCTCGCTCCTGCTGCAGGCTGCGGGGTGGCGGAGGTGGTGCTGGCTGGAGAGCAGACGATGGGAGGGGGGCTTCACTCCACCTTGTGTCCCCCCCCTCCTCCTCTTCCTCCTCCTCCTCCTCTTCCTCACAGACACAAACAGGGAGGCTGCAGAGGAGCCGACGGAGGAGCTGATGGAGGTGACCAGACGCTGCTTCCAGGAGAGGAGCTACCTATCAGAGAGGGGACACGCCGAGGTCGTCCTCCTCCTGCTGGTTATGAGCAGCAGCAGCAGCAGCGGCGGCAGCAGCGACGGTGGCAGGCGGTAAACGGCAGTCGCCACACGCCGAACTTGACGGGAAAAAGAGAGAGAGGAGCCTCCGGGGGCAGATTAACCTGCCGGGGTGAGGGAGCATCGCTTAGCAGGCGGAGAGAGAGCAGCCGGTCGGCCAGCCTCCGTCTGTCTGAGGCAGACAGCAACAACACACTGCAGGGCTGACGAGAGGACGGGGAGACGGGGGTGTGTGTGTGTGTGTGTGTGTGAGAGAGAGAGTGTGTGTTTAAAGAGCGCAGGCAGGGAGGAAATTAGTCCTCTGATCTCTTCTCTCTCTGCAGTCTGAAAACCTCACGCAGCTCCTTCCTCCTCCTCCTCCTCCTCCTCCTCCTCCTCCTCCTCCTCCTCCTCCTCCTCCTCGTCCTCCCGCTGTGGGTTTGGTCCTGCTGACCTCTGTCCCACTTCAGTCCTCACACTTTGAGTCACTTTCTGAACACGAGTCAGCAGGGGACACTCACGCCTGCAAAACGCTGAGTTATCACGGCGGGGACGGACGGCGTGGCGAAGTGGGATGTGAGGAGCGACAGCTGATTCAGTGGAGGGGAGACGTTCGTTAGAGAGCTGGTACTGTTCGTTAAAGCAGGATAACTCATAATAATTAAAATTAAAAAATAACATTAAAAACAAGATTTAGAAATTAATAAATAATTTGTTTGTGATTGTAGCCGAGGGCTTCAACTTTTGGATTGTTTTTCTTAATTTAGTTTTATTAATTCACTTTTTCCTTTTGTTTGTTTCAAGGTTATGAATTCTTTGTACTTGTATTCATATGTATGTTTTCATTTGTTCACGCTGTTCTTTCATAGAGTTCAGGGAGCAGGATGCTCTAATAAAACAAAGCGTCAGTGAAAGGCAGCTATTCAAACTGAGACTCTAAATACAAATATTCATCTTGACAAAGCTTCCCTTCGTGGTGAAAGCTTCAAACACTTCTGAACATCCCACATGCAGCGCCACAGGGCTCTGTCCTGGCTCCACTACTTTTCCACCTTTACATGTCAGCACGAGGCGTCGCAATCCTGAGGAAGCGTTTTGATCTTCAATCACTATGCAGATGACACCGAGCTCTACATAGGTGTTGATCCTGATGACCAGAGGCCCCTTTACTCCCTTTAAAACTGCATTTTTCACTCCAATTTATGGACAAACAAAAACTGAATCAGGACAAAACAGAGATCCCAGTTTTAAGTCCCAAATGACAAACTTTACGACACTATCTAAGGGGTTTTGTTGGGAGAGTTTCCTTATCTGAATCAACGATAACTTGTACTTTCCACCCAGAGAGATATTTGCGCATGCTGTAATTACAAGTAGGCTTGACCACTGCAGTGCACTAGTTTAGAAATCGGCCAGGGATCGCTGCTACCTGGAACAAACACAGCTCAGATTACTCATGTTCTAAAGTCTGCGACTGGTTTCCAGTTATTTCTGAAACAAAATGTCAAATGTAAATATTAATGTTTCCATGGACTTTTTATTTTCTTTCAGTTGTTGCCCCTTTGTAAAAGCACTTTGAGCTTTAATTTGTGTATGAAAGGTGCAATAAAGCAGTATTCTTATTATTACTACTACTGTACAAGCCAAAATATGAGGTAATATATTCATTTGTAAGTTTGAAAAAGTGAGACGTGGAGCTCCTCTTACATTAAGAGCGTTCTGTTCAGGGATGTTTGTAGCTTTAATATCAATAGGTGAGTGATGTTCTTCCCGTCAGTTTACAGATGTGCACAGCAACATTAAACGTACTAGACTAATAGACTCTTAATCAATCACCAACAGGTGTTTTACTGCAAGGGAGGAAATAAATTACTAATAATTAAGTGTCTCACAATGTTTTTGACAACAGGAGATTGTATCATCTATCAAGGTGTAAAAAGCTATAAAACAGCTAAAACAATCTTTCTGATTGTTCAGAGTCTGACAAGAGGGCGTATGGCTGCGTGACTGATTTGGACGAGCAAAGGAAATGTTGGATTTATGTCTTAATGGATGAATTTCATGTTTCACTTAATGTAATGGGGGTTCAAAGATGGTCTCATCCTTGGACTAACAGTATATTCAGGGAAACTTTCCCAACACTGTGATGGCTTCTTTTATCTACGAAACTGTTTTTCAAAAGACAGCTGAAGGTAAAAGGGGATGGGAGGTAATCAGTCTTGTGCAGTGAAGTCCAAGGCATTTGTTTCTGAAAATGACTGCAGTCCATCCGTCTGAAAACTGCCCCGAAGCTAAAGTGTGAAAGAAGAAAACACATTCTGTGGTTTTTAAGTTTCCCTGATATTTGCTGACTTTCCCTGCCTGGAATAAACACCCCTAACATTCAATGACTGCCCTGAAATTCCAGGACTGACTGGAATTGCTGGCTATAAATAGAGCTGGCCTGTCCTCCCTCCCAGCATGCTTTGCTACAGCTGGGAATGAAGTGTAGCAGAGATGAGACGATGAAGAAGAAGCATTAGTGACAAGTCATTTCATGGCCTCCGAGTCCTTTGTCTTGGTGATAAATATCCACCAGAGCTGCTGTAAATCTTTTTGTTGCTGGGGCGAACAGGAGGCCAGCTACTCTGCATTTTACTACCCCCCCTCCACCCTGTTAAAGAAAGCCTCACTAAATCTGCCCTTGTCCTTCTCTGCAGGTTCAAACCCCCCTCTTCTCCTCCTCCTCCTCCTCCTCCATTTTCCTGCCGTCAGGATTTTCTTTGTCGCCATTCATCTCCTGTGTTGCCATGGCGCTGCTGAGGAGAGCGAGCGAGCGAGAGGCGAAGGAGGAGAGATGAAAAAATGAAAGAATAATAAAAAAAGGAGTGTACAGTACGTCCTCCCAGCCTTCGGTGGCTTTGTGGGGATGTGAGGATCCATTCATGGCGTTATCGCGGTGGAGGTGTTGGAGATAGCTGCCTGCTGACGTCAGGTCGGGGACGGGCGGCTGCCGCGCATCAAACGTGGAGGAAACAATGAAGAGGAGCAGGATGTGGAGATTTCTCCACCAAAGAGTGTCACCGTTAGCAGAAACCTGATCGTCACAGCGGGTGATTTCACCAGCGACATGACGGTGTGGAGGTCCTGCTCAGAGATAAAACCGCCGACCAGCTGCTGTGTTTAGTCTGACGTGAAGTCCAACTACAGCAAATCAGTGAACAGCTCAGAGTTATGTGACACCTACAGTCATTTCACAACAGGTGAAGAGTGTAAATGAGCTTCAAACATGAGCTGCTGTTTCTGAACACTGGAGCCCAGATCTCCACGAGCAGCTAGGAGACACTAACTACTAAACATGCTAACAGTGACGACACTAGCATACTTCAGCTGTGTTTACCAACATCAGCGTCTTTCTTTAGCATGTTAGCATGCTAACTAGGGATGTGCATTTCAAACAAAAGTATTATTTGATGGTCACTGTGAACTATTCAAAGATTATTCTAATATTGCCCCCACTGCTGCCAGATCAAACTTTCCTGCATTGTTATTTTTAATCGGTTATCGGCCATTTTTTTGTCGAAACACATTGTACTTATGGCAGAATTACACATTTGAATAACGCATCTGGATTAAAGCAGACATTGAGTCAATTGCTGCCATCCTCCCCCCACAGCGGGAGGAGAGGAGAGAGAGCCGGGATCAGAGCTACGCTAACCCTACGCTAACTAGCTAACGCTAATGTCAGTCAACAGGAAGATTGACTGGATGAAATGGGACTGTGTGGGCACGAACAAACGCCCTGCATCCTTCTACTGCTCCAAACAGGCAAACTACCAAGCTCAGGTAAAAAGGAAGGAAAATGTGTTTTTCAAAAAAGACGATAGTCACATGAATTATTTGACTTTAACAAATATTCAAATATTGAAAAATCAGCCCATCCCTAATGCCAACATCTACCAGCTGAAACTGATCAGTCTTTAGTTCTGCAGTAATTTGATCACAAACCAAAGCACTGGACACACAAACATGTTGACCTGATGGTGGCGCAAGAGGAAAAGTCAGAGGATCAATAAAGTTATTACAGTTCATCCTGAGAGGAACATGAACGTCAGTGAAAAAAGATAATTCAGTTGACAACAATGGCTACAAACCACCAAGTTTGACTGTGTCTCTCATAATTCATCCAGGATTTAAGCTTCAGGGTTTTTTTGGTCAACAAATCTGCAAAGGCAACTGCTAAATATTTCCAAAGCTATGACAATATTGTCAAAAACTTATGTTGTATGTTTAGTTCTGCACTCTTCCACCAAGCTGCATTAAAATTGGGCCGGCAGTTTGTCCGTCATGCTGCTGACAAACAGACAAACAGACCAGCAGACCTGAGGAAACCAACTCAACCACCATGATCACTCTGTTAACCAGTGGTCTCCACATTAAAACACTAAACTTATGGAAAACATCACGGATCTCCTTAAAGGAAACATTCACCGTTCACACAGCTAGCGGACCGCGAGGAGGTATTCTCTGAATTTATCAGTGTGTATTGGATTATCGCAGACTCCACCTTTAACTTCCCCTAAAACCCCCAAATGTGGTTGTTATATTTCTGTTTGTGTGCTGATGAAACAAAGGGGATAAAACGTGAGCTTAGTTTTTAGCTTTGGACAGATGCTAAGCTAAGGTGACCACATCCTGAATCTCAAACACGCCTTCAATACCAGCAACACTTCCATGATCCAAACACAGTAAAAAACCACCTTAAGCAGTGTGTTTTAAGGTGGACTGACAGACGGGACAGCAGGTGTGAAACGTGAAGGTCGTACATGAACGGGACGATACACTTTTCTTTCAAAATGGGTGGAAATATCATGAGATGTAAACAAACAAAAAAATCACCGTCTGAAAACTGATTTTATTTTCCCTTCTAGAAGTTTGGGTTGCCATGACAACGGGGTTTACCTGGATTGGGGGGTAGGGGTTGGAGGAGCAGGAGGGGAGGGGGCTGTCCTCGCCGTGGGGATAGAGGGTGGAGGACGTGGGGGAGGGGAGCTCCGGGAGGTGCTGTCCTAACGCGGAGGACCCGTCAAAGATGCACTCCAGAGACGCTACCTACAGGATACAGGAGGGGAGGAAAGACGGAGTCTCGGAGAGGTCAAAATACAGCAAAAAGGCAAAGCAGGAGAGAGACAGAGGTGAGACGGAGAGGCAGAGAGTCCAGAGCAGATACAGGTGGGGGGGGCGGGGCTACGCTAACTTACTTCCTGTCTCTAGAGTGAAACATTTGTAGTAAGCTGGTCTGGCCAGTACAGACTTCACTGTCACTACCCTCTGTACAGGATGAACCTTTGTAAAATTAATCATGTTATAAGTTCAGTGGCAGGAGTGAAGCTTCACAGGTGGGCTAGTGCTCTACATCTGACTTAGTGAATATAACACCACACTTCATCTGTAACCACCACTTTAGAACAGACATCAGGCTCAGAGAGGGATAAGAATACATTTTCAGAGAGTAACATGATGTAACATAATGACAAGAAAGTCATCACATTATCAGCTGTGATATTAATAGAAGTCCAAATACTTCACATTTCAAAAATGAAGTTGTAATACTATGAGAATAAAGTCATAATTTCATGAGAATAAATAATCAATAGTCGACCAGCTTGTTCTTTCTTTGACCTGCTAATGTGCTAAAAGACTAAATCATTTATTTGTAAACCTAAAGTCAAAGAAAACCTGCTGCTCTCCTGATATAATGACCTCTAAATGTGGCCCTAAAACTCTGCTGTGGGATCCAGTTCCAGCTTTGATAAAATAAGTGAGTCTGAAGAGGAAGCTTTGGGACAGAAAGACAGGAATCAGAGTTCAGAGGAAACTTCAGCAGTGTAAAGGCAGAGTGTGGAGGCTGAATGAGGGATCAACAGACAGACTGAGAGAGAAGACAGGGTGGACGAGGAGGAAGAGGAGGAAGAGCGAGGCTTGAAGCGACGGATCCGATGGGATGTAACACAGACAGACGAGCTGATAGCTGACGGCGCTATCAGAGTCCTGGAGAGCCGCGGAGGCTGTGATTGGACGGTCCAGGTCGGTCTGTGGCTGCTGAACCAGATCCACACCACACGCTTTAATACCATAATTTTGGGCCTTTTAAAGACCAAATATTAAGAAATGTGAGACTTCACACATGATGGTATAGTTAATATTACCCAATAATACTGAAACATAATCAGGTCCAAACATTGAAAGGTAAATCCAATCCAGCAGAGACTGAAAGCTAAAATTCATGACTTTTTCAAGGGAGTCTGGTACTGTAACTTCGATCTGTTTATTTCCACATGTATGAAGATATACTTGGCATACTTAGTATTACTCAGTAACATTCAAAACCACAGAATTACTACTTTTTTTAATTAGCAGAAATATTCAGCTGTTATCTTCTAGATCAGATAAGACACTCTAGTCCCTCTGAGACGTAGAGGAGCACAAGTAGGAGCAGGAAAAGTGCTCGTGTTCGTTCCCTCACTGACTTCTTTAAATGCAGCGTGTGAGTTCGTGTCTCCGCCACACGGCGGCAGCGCAGCTCCACAGAGCCGAGCGGCCTGAACACATCAGTCCTGTTTACCCTCCGTTAATCTGATCGCATGGACTCCGTTACCATGACCACAGCAGCGTGAAAATGTTTAAACCCCTGAGAAATATCACATCTCAGCTAATCTGCAGATCGGATTCATCGACTCCCAGCACAGAGACGTTTGGCGTTGGGGTTCAGAGATGCTTCTGCTTCCTGGTTCGTTTTTCACTTTTAGTCTCCCTACGGGTCAAACTCCTCAAACTCTGGATCCTAAACCTCCCATAATGCACCTGGATAGGTTTATAGCACTGCACTGATCTCTTACAATGTTTGGAAATGGACAGAAAAGCACAAATAAAGCTAATTAATGCTTTTGGCCTCATTAACTGGACGGAACAAAGACACTTTGACTCTACGACCACCTTTTAATGTCGACTAGCACCACAAATGTCCTGGTTCTTCCCTCATTTTTTATTGACTTTATGCTAATTATGCTAATGAGGAACGGTAATTGAAGCATTTCTGGACAACACAAACGGGTTTAGACTGTGAGATCACCTTTCTAGGTTAACTAGAGGTAAAATTATTGTCATTTCCAGTTTTTGGTGATTAATTAGCTCATTATGCTAATTACTCAAATTACCCAGCATGCAACTCTTAGCAACCAGGCTGGCTCTCACCTGCTCAGCCTACAGGTGATATTAAAGCGCTTCCAGTGGACGATAAAGGAGTGAAATCAGAAACGGTTTCCACTGATGTGACACACAAACAGTGACTACGACACACACACACACACACACACACACACAGCAGCTCACAGAGGAAGCATGGAGGACGGCGTGAACAGGAAGGGGAGTCATGTGACCGACTGGGACGCCGCCAAATTCTCCAGGTTGAGTTTACAGTGAGCTAAAATCCCTGTTTTAGTGAATGTAGTCTGGTGGTGGTTTTACCATCTTCACATCCATGTCAGTATTTACTTCCTGGGGGGGCAAAAACTTGACTGGAGGAATTTGGCCGCTTTGTGTGTGTGTGTGTGTGTGTGTGTGTGTGTGTGTGTGTGTGTGTGTGTGTGTGTGTGTGTGTGTGTGTGTGTGTGTGTGTGTGTGTGTGTGAGTGTGTGAGTGTGTGAGTGTGTGTGAGTGTGTGTGTGAGAGAGAGAGAGATGGCACCATGACAGGGGACAGGTATGATGAGCATGAACATGTACAGGTAGGAGCTTCAAAACAGCTTCAATGTGTTAATGAACCACATGGAGGCAACACAGACAAGCAACAACCCTCATCCTCCCTCTGAGTGTGTGTGTGTGTGTGTGTGTGTGTGTGTGTGTGTGTGTGTGTGTGTGTGTGTGTGTGAGAGAGAGAGAGAGAGACAGAAATTTACATGAAACTGTAAATATTCATGAACATGAACAGAGACAATGAAACAGATAGAAAGGTTTGACCTCACTGGCATCTGAAGGACTCTCAGCTTCACTATTCTCAATATTATCATCATCATACTGTAGATGTTTGTAATTATTGGATGTTTTAACACTATTTACAGGGCTGTCAGAGAGCCTTTTATAGATATACATAAATTCCACCCATCAGAGACTAGAAACTAAAATTCACCAATTTGTCAAGGGAGTCTGGTACTGTAACTGACAGCCTTGTTATTTTCACATCTATGAAGATATAACATTAGTGGTATACTCAATATTACTCAATAACATTCAAAAAACACAAAATTACTGCTTTTTTTAGTGATGTTCGGATTAATTAATCTAAATATTCAGTATAATTAAAATTACTTGATAATACTGAAATAAAATCATGATGACAAAGTGATGCCTAATTTCATTCAGCACTAACTGAAAGCTAAAATTCCTACATTTTTCAAGGGAGTCTGGTACTGTAACTTGCAGCCTTGTTTGCTTTCACCAAATTGCAGTTCCCCATTGACGTCAACATTAATACATTTGAATAATTAGCTACAGCTGAGTTAATTGGCCAGCAGCGCAAACTTTCCATCTTCTATAGCTCATTAAGACACTGCTGCTTATTATGATTGTGTCTTTTGCCATTTTTAAATGAGTGACGTGTTGTGATGAGCAGCCACAGGGCCAGCGAGGCCGGTGATGAACACAGAGAGACGAACAGAGAGGCAGAGACAGGAAATGGAGCCGCCGCCGTCTCCTACCTTCATGGGGGAGATGTGGGCATGGGTGACGTATCCGTGCACGTTCTCGATCTGGGACAGGTTCTTCTCTGCTACCTGGACCAGCTCCGCCCCCCCAGCGTCCTCCGTGAGCTGTGGGGAGCTCTGGTCCTGGGGGGACGAGTCCTCATCGTGGTGCCTGTACTTCTGAAACACACGAAGAAGAAGAAGAAGTCGGTCAGACAACGGAGCAGAACGTATGGGGGTTAATGTCCCGAACGCCGTCTGACAGGCGGCCGCGACACAAACCTGAAGGCTGGAGCACCAATTACCTGCACGGAGGTAGTACTTTGATCCAGTACTACAGTACAAGTACCACAGTGTACAAATACTGCTTTACATGTTCTGCATTCAAAATCCTGCTCAGGTTAAAATACACAAGTATTAAAACTAAATGTAGTAAAAGTACACAAGTATTCTCAGCCTCATGTAGTAAAAGTACTGCAGTACTCTGGGCCTCCTGTAGTTGTACTATCAGTAGTAAAAGTACTGCAGTACTCTGGGCCTCCTGTAGTTGTAGTATCAGTAGTAAAAGTACTGTGTACTGTGCTGCTGTGTTTCACTTCTGCTTGTTTTCCAGGTGACTCACAGCCGGAGCTCCTCAGGTCTGAATCATCAGCACAAAATACCAACTGTTAGAAAATATCTGCTACTTCAATAAAAGGTCACAGCTACAAGAAGCCTGCGGACATAAAAACTTTGACGGAGAACTACAACTCCCAAGGTGCATTTCACCAAAAAATAATCCTGGAGCGATAAACTCTGCTGGGAAAACTGAAGTAAAATCAATTTACTGGTGGATTATCAGTGACTGGCTTCTGCTCCAGAGGCTCATGGGTAATGTAGTCTAATGGACCCATCCACTAACACTGACAGGAAAATACTTAAATAAATAATAATTGATAGTGGTGCTTGGGTAAATTATCCAGGAGAGGTTCTATGTTTGAGGAGATCATTTAGAGAAAGAGTTGGAATGGGGAAAACTCTATAAAATATTTAGTGGCAGGTATAAGTGCCCCTTAAGGCGGACACACATCTCTTCTGGGCGTCTCTGTGGACCGACAGACTTCAGTCTGCAGCAGCCTTCACATCTTGATGAGTCAGACCTTTGAGTCTTACTCATCTGTTTTCTGGCTTTGAGAGGAGAGACGATCATGTTGACAGGTGACTGACTCGACTGTCCTGCACCACGGCGGTTACATAACAGGACTCGGGCTGAGTGATGGACACCTTCAAGTCCACTGCTGAGCACAGGAGGAAGGAAACGTCCTGGAAGTTAACAGAGAACTGTGGTGTTTCTAAGCCTGGGCTCTCTCTGTCCACATCCTGGTGTCTGAGTGACTGGTAGGTGCTAAAAGTGTTGGAACTGGTCCAGTAGATCACCTCAGCCAGCAGTCATTTAGACACCAGGACCCAGGGTTAGAAAGACCAGAGTCAAAGTCAAAGATGATCAGAAACCTGGACTCACGGTCCATGTAAACGTCCTTCAGTGTTATCTCGTGTCTAGTGGGATCACACCATGTTTATCTAAAGATTCTGCATTCTGTTTTCCTCCAGAGGGAAGACGTCAGTGCCATTTTGATAGAGCAGTCTGCACCGAGCCAACAAACAGCGTGTGAAGGGCAACATCTCCATTCATCAGGCTGAGAGGCCGAGAGCTGCCAGCCCACTGATTGAACAGTTGGTTAATTCACGAAGGACGACAGCGGCTGCCAGCGAGGCGGAGGCACGGCGAACGCTTACAGATTCAGAGGTGTGAACGTGAACAAACAAGTGGACAGTCTGAAGCTCCTCGGTCTGCTGTGAACTCATCCGTCATGATGGGAAGAGCGCTCGTAAAGCTCCAACCTGGAGGATCAAGTACGACCAATACATGTCCACCAATCACAGTCAGGATCAGGCACCGACAGAACACTAGTTTCTCAACCTCAAACTATTTTTTCACATTTAAAAAGGAATCATCTGCCCGTCGTTCTGTCCTGTTCACCAGCGGGGGCTAAAACAGCCATTGGCCATTTTTTCCCATATCTGAAGCTCCTCCATCATCACGGCACTTCCTGACATCCTCCTCACCAGTTGGAGACGTGTAACCATGGAAACCCAAACCTCAAACTCATTTTAAACATGTGTCACCCAGCAAAATGAAACCCGACACTTAAACTAAACCTTTTTAACTTCACGTCGGAGCCGCTCTGGTCGCCGTCTGCCATCATCTGTTGTGTTGTTGCTCTTGATGTCACTAACGCAGTGCATTGTGGGATATTTAAGCCGGCGTCGTCTGCACTTCACATCCTGTTGGTTTCATACTGAGATTTGGGACAGACTAAAAAACATATATCTCAGGCTGTTTTAAGGACTAAATAACAAGCCAGCCTGTAGTTTTAGATGCAGCATAAAGATCTTTGCCGGTTCATTATTTACAGAGTTCATTTCTCAAACTGTCAAAACAGCCCTAAATATGGCCTCCTGTTGGTCGTGCCTAGCCGCTCTACCTCTGAGCAGTGAAAACACATTAAAATGAGTCTAAATGATCTTCTGAAGTGTGCTATCATTAACAGCTGCTGAGTGCGATGTGAGGCCCACACACTGTGAGAAAGCAGCCCGACGCTTGTTACAGAGAAATCACACCTTCCTATTAACGCCCTCTGAACAGCTCCAGATCCTCCTCCTGATTCTCAAGAAATAAAGAACCGTAATCGGGATCGAGTGGAGAACCCGGCGAGGCTCGGGCTGCGGTCAGCGGAACCTCCTCCACATTCAGCTGCAGAGACGAGGCAGGGCGAGCCGTCTCTGGGGGAACGGCGTGTTCACACAGGCCAGAAATACCTTCAGTCTCACACAGAACGCCGTCGCTGTCAGACAGAAACTACACGAGCGCCAGCAAGGAAGAAACAACCAGTTTGTTATCACACACACTAATCTGTGCCAGTTTAAGCTCCTTTTCACGTCAGACTCATCAGAGAACAGGACGGAGGTCTGCACACTTTGTTCGCACGTCTGACAGCTCATGACGCCTCCACACCGCATCAGATCAGCTGAGCCCATCCACTAAAGATCCACGGGTTTTAATAACTGATTAATCAATGAGGTGGTAGCTCCAACATCTGTGTTTAAAGAAACTTGAAAAATGTCCCAATTTGGTTTCTAAATGTCTGAGAGGTACAGAGAGAGACCTGGAAGATCCTTTTGGTTTAACCACAAACAGCACACACACCAGACTACATTCACTAAAACAGGGATTTTAGAGCTGCTGCCTCCATCAGTCAGCCTGAGTTAAATATTGTGTTGGATCCAAACTAATCCATTAAAATACACAATTACACAAATAAGCTGTTTAAAATTACTGTGTTTTTTCAATGGAGTCTGGTGTCTTTGAAGAGAGCGATGTAACAGCTGTACATGACTTAGTTGTGTTTAAAGGTTATAGAAGACTTTTAGTGGAACTAAATCGGATCGGATGAAGCCATTACAGCCATTTTTTCTCTCCTGTGGAAAACTTTCTTTCACCCAAAATGTGAGTGGACATTCCTTCCTGATGAGTTTCTGCTCTCAGTCTCTGGTTTACTGTCTTCTTCAGCACAGCAGGACGTTCATTTAGTAGATTATGGTCCATTTAGAGGAAGATACACCAGGAAGAGGGGGGCGGGGCTACCTGCTCACTGACCAATCAGAGGAGAGGCATGTCTAAACATAACCAATCAGAGGCAGGAAAAAAAAAACTGAAAACAGTCCAGAGGAAATGCAGCGGTGCAGTGCATTCTGGGTGTTGTAGGTTTTCTACCATTTGAGCAAAAGGGAATAACAACCACACTTTTATCTGTTTTCTCTGGTCATGTGGCACCGGTTTGAAAACTATTTGCACCTTCCTGCTGCACAGATGATCCAGTTTGATGAGGACGGTCTAATTGGTTCTGTGTATCTACACGCAATAAAAGAATCCCTCAGGTTAAACACCAGCAGCTCTAGAATCAAAGCGCCGGTGAGTTCGGCTCTGAACTGTTCAGGCAGCAGCAGCAGAGCTCCAGTTAATCACATGCCGTCAATCATGTTATTGGAGGATGTCTGACTCATTTTCCTCCAGAACATTTCCTGATGTGCGGCTGGGTTTGACTCTCACAGGCTGCACCGTCTCTTTAAATAACTCTTTCTGCCCAGTTAACACCAGCGCTTCAGAGGAAAACATGGTTCAAACATTTCGTTCATGTTTTCGCTGCAGCGGAGGGAGGCGTTCCGAAAAAGATCCGGCCGTGCTGTTGATCCTGTACTACAGGAGCGGGAGTGCTGGTCGAGAGCTCAGGAACAGCCACTCAATGTCTGTGTCTCTGAAGCTTTACCTCAGCATGTGCACTTGCTTTTAATGATGCCATTTTATTTTTTATTTTATTTTATTCTGCGCTGCCTCGTAACTGTTTCTGACCCATATTCATTTATTCCACCGTTGACCTTTATAGACGCTGCACTAAATGTTTTTTAATGGTTTTGTGTTGAAAAAGAGAAACGACAAAGAACTGATTGAACTTCGACGGAGGAGTTCGACCGAGGACCGACGCTGCGATCACAGACGGACACACGGACAACTTTTGAACTTTTAGACGTCCTCCATGACGGACTTTACACCCACGTTAGGTATCAGCGCCACATACGGAGAAAACACGACATAATGCTGGATTTCATTTTTAAACATCGTCTTAAACTGTTCTGAGGGAAATAAAGTTCATAGTGTTTTTATTTATTATTTCTATTGTCTTGTGTGGGGCAGATAATCCTGACAGTTAACTCCTGTCTGTGTTGTTATTCCATCACTGCTAGTAAATGAAACATTTTGTTTTGTAGATTTGTGGGAAAAAAAATTACTAAACTAAACGTTGAAGCCGGTACAGATGTGAGCGGCGTCGGCAGTAATCATCCACAAAAACCCTCCGGCTTTAATTAATTATTTTATCACAGGGAGGATTCCACTCATGTCAGGGGCCGCAGATTAAAACAGGAAGTCAGATTACACTGACGGGGTTCAGCTGGACGGTGTTAACGAGGAGCAGCGCTGCGTTAATACTGTCCATCAGAGGCTCTCAGTTTGACCCTCTGAGCTCTGAACGCTGCTGCTTCTTCTTCTGGTGACGTCGTTTCTTGGAGGACCTTCTTCTTCTTCATGTCCCTAAAATGTGTCCAACCTCAGCTAGAAGGTTCCAGAAGCCACTAAAGCAGAATGAGTGAGAAAAGACTTCAGACTGGACCACTGGGCCAAACTCTGACATATTTCCATGGACAACATTTCAAAACTTTTCCAGGACTTTTCCAGGACCTATAATAAAGTTTGTATGTGATGTGACAAAGGCTTTAGAAGGATTTAGAGTCCCATGGAAGATACTGATATACAACATGAATTCTCCAGAAAATATTCATAAAGAAACAAGAAGCACTTAAGATATAAAGATCTGTGTCCTGTTAATAATTTCTGGTATTGATTTGATATTGGAAAAAATGCCATTATTTTTTATTGAAATATTTATGTAAAAATAAATGAGGAAAGTGGAATCAATCTATAATTTTTTTAAATCATAATTTTCAGCATGAAGGTATTGATTGTTTATAGTGATTATGTCAGTCAAACAGTAATTTATTGATGGTCCCTCAGCTGGACTCCGAGGCTCTGGAGCCTGGACCTGACCTTCCTCTCCTCATGCTGCCGACACCAGGGGAAACCGAGGAAGAGGACGCCGCCGCCAAACCCAGTAACCAGCTTCAAACTTACTGCGGTGTTCGGGCCGCTGATTACGCCACACCGCCGCCACGCAAACATGACGTGACAAAACAGATGCAACAGCAAAAAAAAAACGCTGTCACATATCAACGGACTTTAGAGCTCCTACGTCCATGAAGATGGGTTTGGGTCACACACATACATTTGGCTTATTGTCCTGCACTAAAAATCCCCACTAGTGAATAAATATGCCAGGTGAACATATTCAGACAATGTAGACAAAACACATCCCCTGTTATAAGGTAACTCCAGTTTAAACCTGAGCCATTCTTTTAAACAACTGGTAGGTAGTAAAAGTGTTGGAACTGGTCCAGTAGATCACCTCAGTCAGAACTGGTCCAGTAGATCACCTCAGCCAGCAGACACCAAACGGGCTGCAATGGCTGCAACGTGATCCTTTGGGACAACTGCACCTGATCACAGTAGATCCACTAAAAGAGCTTGTTTGATCCACTGACAGGCTCAGAGTGTTATTCTAAGTGTGTGACAGCATCATGGAAAGGATCCCTACAGAGAGAGACCTGGAAGATCCTTTTGGTTTAACCACAAACAGCACACACACCAGACTACATTCACTAAAACAGGGATTTTAGAGAACAGAACACAGGAGCTGCTGCTCTGCTGCTGCCTCCATCAGTCAGTGTGTTTGTATTACTGTGTATTATTCAGATAGTGTGTTGGTTCTGAATTAACCCTTTAAAACACCAAAGTCACACAATAACACAAACACACTAACTGATGGAGGCAGCAGCAGAGCAGCAGCTCCTGTGTCCTGTTCTCTAAAACCCCTGTTTTAGTGAATGTAGTCTGGTGTGTGTGCTGTTTGTGGTTAAACCAAAAGGATCTTCCAGGTCTCTCTCTGTAGGGATCCTTTCCATGATGCTGTCACACACTTAGAATAACACTCTGAGCCTGTCAGTGGATCAAACAAGCTCTCTGATCAGGTGTGACTTCCCTGAAGGATTACATTACAGTCTGCTCACCGCCTGTTCTCGGCTGCCTTCTGATCTACTGGACCAGTTCCTACCAGGTTAAGAGCATCTCTCGAGCTCCACATCCCCACAGCGGCCTCCTCAAACCTTCAGGTGGCTTTGAGGTAACTGTTGCTCCCAACAACCCCCCCGTCAACCAGCAGCTCCGTCCGAATGATGCATGACCACAGAGCGGCAGATGGAGAAGCATCAGGAGGCTGCGGGCGAGCCGAGCCGTCACGACTCTCCGAGGAGAAACAAACACAGAGAAGCCCAGGACGGCTGCCTGAGAGCAGGACGTGGCTGAAAACAGTAAGGTCACACGTTCAAGTCCCTCTGCGGGCCACAGCGCCGCACAGCCCCAGTCCACACGGACCAACCCTGTCTACTTCTGAGGCTCTAAACTTCACTGTGATAGTAGTACTTTTACTGTGGGAGCGCAGTACTTCACTGTGATAGTAGTACTTTTACTGTGGGAGCGCAGTACTTCACTGTGATAGTAGTACTCTTACTGTGGGAGCGCAGTACTTCACTGTGATAGTAGTACTCTTACTGTGGGAGCGCAGTACTTCACTGTGATAGTAGTACTCTTACTGTGGGAGCGCAGTATTTCACTGTGATAGTAGTACTCTTACTGTGGGAGCGCAGTACTTCACTGTGATAGTAGTACTCTTACTGTGGGAGCGCAGTATTTCACTTTGATAGTAGTACTCTTACTGTGGGAGCGCAGTACTTCACTGTGATAGTAGTACTCTTACTGTGGGAGCGCAGTACTTCACTGTGATAGTAGTACTCTTACTGTGGGAGCGCAGTACTTCACTGTGATAGTAGTACTTTTACTGTGGGGGCGCAGTACTTCACTGTGATAGTAGTACTCTTACTGTGGGAGCGCAGTACTTCACTGTGATAGTAGTACTCTTACTGTGGGAGCGCAGTACTTCAGTGTGATAGTAGTACTCTTACTGTGGGAACACAGTATTTTTCTGTGTACTTTGATGTGAAGCGGTGGAGAGAGAGCGGCGCCGATGTGGCCGACGCTGTGGCGGTCCTGTGAACACACCGCAGCTTCAGCAGCTTGGTGTCAGAGCGTCCTTGAGCGAGACGCTGAGCCCACTCACTGTGGACGACAGCAGCACTGCAAATGGAAATGTGGATGTAGGAGGCAAAGAGGAGGTTTCCAGTGATGACACTGTCTGCCTCCTCCTCCTCCTCCTCCTCCTCCTCCTCCTCCTCGTCTCTCTGAGAGCTGTCGAGGAGGAGGAGGAGGAGGAGGAGGAGGCAGAGAGCCGACTCCTGCCTGCCAAAAGCTGCTATAAATAGGAGCATCACCACGGAGCGGATGTAGCAGGATGTTCAGGAGGAGGAGGAGGAGGAGGAGGAGGGTTTCTGGATGATTCACGGATGTGATGAAGAGGAACACAAGGAAGAGGATGGGAACAACCAAGCGAGGAGTAATATCCCACTACAGTCTAACTGGAGGATTAAATTCTTCACGTCCTCCATGTTTTTTCTCGTCTGTTAAAAACCACACAAAGCCTGTCGGAGTTATTTCATTCAGTTCCTTCCAGTTTACGGTGAACGTCACGTGGTCACAGCACCTGTCCCCACCTGTCCCCACCTGTCCCCACCTGTCCCCACCTGTCCCCACCTGTCCCCACCTGTCCCCACCTGCTGCAGCCTAACCTGACAAACACTTCCTCTGATTGGTAGAAGCTGAACTTCGGCTGTCAGGAGCCGTTTGATCCAAACAGTCTATAAGCTCAACAGAGATCAAGCTAATCGATAGAATGGAGGAGGACCGATCAGACGATCAGAAGAGTTTTAATCCACAATGACCAACAGAGAACAGACCGTCCAATCAGAGACCGGCAACACCCACTGTCCAATCAGAGACCAGCAACACCCACTGTCCAATCAGAGACCGGCACTGTCCAATCAGAGACCGGCACTGTCCAATCAGAGACTGGCACTGTCCAATCAGAGACCGGCACTGTCCAATCAGAGACCGGCACTGTCCAATCAGAGACCGGGAGACACACTAATAGTAGCGTTAACGAGGGGGATGTGATCAGAGGACAGAGAGGCTCCACCAGTCGGTGTTTTTCCATCAGACGTGGGTGAATCTGCTCTGTGACCATAAATGGTCTCCATCAGACGTGGGTTGTGCTTTAAAGGCCTCACACATGAAATGACCCACATTATAAAGCAGCAGCCACATCAGATCAGGATGTTTCACTAACTGTTCATTAATAAGCTGAAGGCTCCGCGGCTCCACACCGACTAACTTCCAGCACGATCTATGGAGCGCGTGGTGGTGAAAGCGGTCGATGGCAGCCGATCAATGGGACTTCATTTAGACGAGCTGCGGTCAAACTGTCACCGAGGCTGAAGTCAGAGCGGAGCGGTTAATCACAGGCGCCGTGGGAGCGTTCCCATCTGACCACGTGACCTCCGGTCTGAGATTTAAGGGTCCCTTTTCCAATCCCGCAGATTAACAATAGATACCAATCAGATCCTGATCCATGCAGAGCGGGCAGCAGTAATCGGAGCGGGTCCTGTGCCTCAGGGTTCAGAGGTCAACGCAGCACTCTGCATGATACTGTAACTCCACCCCCCCCCTCCCTACGGCGCTGAGAGGCCGTCCAATCAGAGTCAGGGGCAAAAGGTCGACTCCGTTCAACTCATTTCACTGGAGTCTGTCAGAGGACTAAAGAGGGTATAAAAGGTCTAACAGCTTCTGGTGTCCCCCTCAAACAGGTAGTAAAAGTGTTGGAACTGGTCCAGTAGATCACCTCAGTCAGAACTGGTCCAGTAGATCACCTCAGCCAGCAGACACCAAACGGGCTGCAATGTGATCCTTTGGGACAACTGCACCTGATCACAGTAGGTCCACTAAAAGAGCTTGTTTGATCCACTGACAGGCTCAGAGTGTTATTCTAAGTGTGTGACAGCATCATGGAAAGGATCCCTACAGAGAGAGACCTGGAAGATCCTTTTGGTTTAACCACAAACAGCACACACACCAGACTACATTCACTAAAACAGGGATTTTAGAGAACAGGAGTTTCTGTGTAAAATAATCAGATTTTCCCAGACTGGCCCCAATAGATTATTAAACTCCCTGTCTGGAACAGACTTCCATGTCTTTCCAGACGTTCCCTGGGAACTCTGTTGCTCTCATATTTTAATTAAACCTGTAAACACACTCTAATCCTTTGAATCATGATGCATTCACTGACACGGACACGTCTCCGTGCCAAACGATTATTGTCTGATTAATCAGTTGATCATATTATCCATTAATCAATTAGCTCGGTGAAGCCCGAGGTGACGTACTCAACGCCTCGTTTTGTCCACAAGCCAAAGACGATCAGTTTACTGTCACAGAGGAAAGACAGCACTAAATATTCACCTTTAACAAGCTGGAATCAGAGAATTTAGATTATTTTTGTTTTTAAAAGACTTTTTAAATGATTATTTAAAAAGTTGGTGTTTAGTCTGATAGTTGATGGATGCAGCTCTGGTGTGTTCTGTGAATGAACCTGCATAATGTCTGAAACAGATCTTAGACAGTACAAACACAGGACAGGAAGACCATCCACATCTATAACCATGTTTAAACCATTAATATCATACTCAGATATTAAATACTCATCACTCATGTTGCTCAGGTTAAAATCAGGTTCAGAGTAACGTAGTCTGGTGTCTGTGTCTGGTTTGACACCTGATAAAAACACTAGAGGTTTGGCTCCCGTCCGCACTCCTCTGCCAGCAGGTCGGATGTGTCGGCACGCTTTTAGTCCGTCGGTGTTTCCCTGCACAGCACATGTTGACCACACATGCACGTGCATGCCAGCCTGCCACCAACGCTCCCGGCCGGCCAATCGCGGCCCAGCACCGTCGCGGTCACGGCCTCGGATTGGCCGGTTCAGCGAGGCAGGGATGAGAGGCGTCTGGGGCGGCCTATCGTGCCGCGTCAGGTCAAACAAACGGTAAACACAGCAGCTCGGTGACGGCGAGTTAACAGGCCCCCCCCTCAGCTGCCGACTGACACGCACAGAATCTGGTTCAAATTTTGTTCATTTTAAGGGTTTGAATGAAATGTTTTCTGACTCTCAGCTCGTCTGTGTCTCTGTGTGACCGGGGGGGTGGGGGTGGGGGTGGGGGGTCGTTTCTCTTCTCTGTGGTGCGTTCACTTCCCTGCAGCGTTTCTCAGTCTCACCCACACAGGTTTGATTCCTGCTGTACTTCTTTTATTTATTTATTTTTTGATGTCAGTTGAGAAAATATCTATTTAAAGCAGCAGGAAGGGACATGTTTCTGCTGCTGCTGCCTCTGCAGCAGTGTTGCTGCTGTGATGGAGCATCAGCGGTCAGGGTTTACCGTGAGGTTGGTGGAAAACGCTGCCTTCAACTGTGGTAAACTGACAAACACCCAGGCTGTGATAGCTGATTAAAGGACTGTGCTCAATAATCAAAAGACAGACAGCAGGGGCACCAGGGTTTTGTTTAAAGCACCTTAGTTAGAATAAAACAGACCCCGACAAACCCAGCAACTGAGGTGCATTATGGGAAGTGTAGGACAGAATAATAAACAACACTATCAAAATAAGAGCCAATTTTAACTCAAGCACACAAAAAAACTGCCAGAGAGGAAAACTGAAGCATCAGCAATAGTTTCTGCCACAAGTCCCATCCTCCAGTTTCAGCTTCTCCAACCTGAGGACTTTTTGTCTTATCTGGTAATAAATGGATTTAATTTAGAGTTTGGTTAAGAAAAAGACAATTTGAAGATGTCATAAACCAAATAATTAATACTAACGTAAGATGTCAGATTAATGGATCAATCAGCCCTAATCCTGATTACTGTACGCGAGCTGCTGGTCCACAGCTGCCTCCACCGCTTTGATCGTTTGTGGTGTTGAGTGACGTTAGTGTTAGTTCATTAGTTCAAAGTCCTGCATTCTGTGGGGTAAAATCACTGTTTTTGTCAATGGAGTCTGGTGTCTCTGTAGGGATCCTTTCCATAACCGCAGTTATATCACTCTTCAGAGAGAGACCTGGAAGATCCTTTTGGTTTAACCACAAACAGCCGTTATATCGCTCTCTGCACACACACCAGACTACATTCACTAAAACAGGGATTTTACCTTGAAGAACACTGTAGTTGTTGGTCTACTGCTGCCTGAGTCGGGTGGTTTCTTTGTGTTATTGTGTGTTACAGAAATATTATGTTGGATCTGAACCGACCCTTTAGCCCTTCAAAGCCACACAACGACACACACAAACTAACTCATCGAAGCAGCAACTCCTCTGTAACAGATTTGACTGCCCAGACTCTCTACCAGACAAAAGCATTATTTTTACCTTGCAGAACACAGGAGTAGCTGGTCTAGCTGCTGTGACTTTAGTGTTTAAAAGCGTGAATGTGTCACACAGTAACACAAACACTCTGACTGATGGAGGCAGCAGCTCTAAAATCCCTGTTTTAGTGAATGTAGTCTGGTGTGTGTGCTGTTTGTGGTTAAACCAAAAGGATCTTCCAGGTCTCTCTCTGTAGGGATCCTTTCCATGATGCTGTCACACACTTAGAATAACACTCTGAGCCTGTCAGTGGATCAAACAAGCTCTTTTAGTGGACCTACTGTGATCAGGTGCAGTTGTCCCAAAGGATCACGTTGCAGCCATTGCAGCCCGTTTGGTGTCTGCTGGCTGAGGTGATCTACTGGACCAGTTCCAACACTTTTACTACCTACCAGTCACTCACACACCAGGATGTGGACACAGAGGACCAGGAGGAGAAACCTTAGTTCTCCTTAAAGTTCAGTCTCTCTCCACAAGACTCCAGTGTCCATTTCCACTTTTTAAGAATGTTGATAAACAAACAGACCCTGACGCCCCCGCCGTGACCTCACACACGCCCCCCCAAGTGACACGACAAACTCTGCTGAGGACCTCCCTCCCTCCCTCGCTCCCTGACCTCCGCCGGCAGGTGTGTCCGGATGTTTCCACCCACCTTGCAGCCGAACATGAGGGAGATGGTGCTGTTGGTGCAGGCCACCTTGCAGTGGCACAACATGGGCGAGAAACACTCCACCTTCTTCGTGCTGGGGGACATCTTGTCGGCGCCGGGGCAGTTGGCCGACAACCGCCTCCTCCGGGAGCGCTGCCGGCTCCTCCCACGCCGCCCGGCTCCTCCTGCACCTCCTCCTCCGCCTCCACCTCCAGCCTCTCCACCTCCTCCTCCACTGCTGCTGCTGCTCCCTGCTCTCACCATCCGCCCTCATTCCTCGCGTCGCTCCATCGCGGCGGGGAGGAAACGACTCCCAGAGCTCTTCCTTCATTCAGGGAGAACCTCCCCCCTCCTCCTCTCCACTGACCCCTCCTCCTCCTCCTCCTCTTCCTCCTCCTTCTTCTTCTGGTAGAATGTATTCCTCTCCCTCTTGACCTCCTCTCAGGCGTTCGCCTCGACTCGTCTCTCCCTCGTTCTCGTGTTTTGCTCCTCTCTCCCTGTTGCGTTCCCTCTCTCCCTCTCTCTACACTGACAGAGTGATGATGATGATGATGATGAGGATGAGAGCCGGGGCGAGCGAGGGCTGCTGTGTGTTTAGTGTGTGTCTCCCTTTCTCTCTGTGTGTGTGTGTGTGTGTGTGTGTGTGTGTGTGTGTGTTAAGCTTTCCTCTGTGGGGGTGTGATTGGTCTCCAGGGAGAGGGGGGTGGGGGCGAGAGAGAGGTTGGTCACATGACTCATCGGAAACGAGGAGGGATGATCGAGAGAGAGAGAGAGAGAGAGAGAGAGAGAGAGTGGGGGTGTATCCTCAGGGAAGGTAGAGTGATGTAGGACAGAGTCAGTGATGTGGAGGAGAGGAAGAGGAGGAGAAACAGACAGAGGGAGAGAAGACAGGAGGAGGAGACAGAAAGAAAAGGCAGAGGGTGGAGGAAGAGGAAGAAAAGCAAGAGGAAAGACAGATGGAGAGGAAGAGGAGGGTTTGAGCAGCAGAGGAGAGAGAGGAAGAGGAGGGGGAAAAGGAGTAGGAGGAGCAAAAAGAGGAAAAGGAAGAGGAGGAAATAGGTGGCAGAAGGAAGAGGAAGAGGAGGAGGAGCATAAAGAGGAAACAGAGGGAGAAGCGAGGACAGGGAGAGGAAGAGGAACAGGGGAAAAGAAGAAGGAAAGGAGGAGGAAGAACAGGAGGATGAGGAGACAGACAGTAGATGGAGAGGAAGAGCTGAGCACCAGAGGAGAGGAAGAGGAGAACAAGGAAGAGGGGAAGAGGAGGAGTGGAGGGCCAGAGGAAGGGATGTTAAAAAGAGGAGGAGGTAGATGGAGAGGAAGAGTTGAGTATATTAGGAGACTGGAAGAGGAGGAAGAGAAAGGATGAAGGACGAGGAGGAGAAAGAACAAGGAGGCAACAGAGGAGTTGAGGAGAGAATGGGAGGAAGAGGAGGAGAGGAAGACGATGAAGAGAGGAAGAGGAGGTGGAGTCTATCACCTTCCAAATGCAGCGAACGGAAGACAGGCAACTTATCATCATCATCATCATCATCATCATCGTTGAGAACCAACATCCTATTAGACTTTCAAAATAAAGCTTGCTGAGAAACGTCGTCTCTGTTTTGGCCTCAGAGCTTCGTGGTTACGTTCAGGAAGAGATGATGACGGTTGGGCTGAAATAAGAACGTTTGCTCCGTGAGTGAAGTCAAGTCACGTACGTTAACACAACAGCCTCGGCGTCCGGGCCGAAAGAAACCGGTAAGAGTGTGTCGGTAAGAGTGGTGGGACCATTTCAATCTGACGGCCCGACACGCCGGGTCCTCAGTTCCTGGTGGCTTCTGTGGCAGAATCCGTCCGGCCGCCGCCTGCTGGTGTGGAGGGTTATTTCCTCTCAGGCAGAGCGTACGAGCTGGTTGGCTGACGGCTGCAGTCTCCGTGGTGCGTTCAAGTGCAGCTTCTGGGACCATGCACATCAGTTTGGTGTGTCTGTGCCTTTAAGGACGCCCGTCCCTGCCCGCTACATTAGAGCTGGTTTTGTCCAACGAACACACAGCAGAGACGCTGGAACCAGGGAATGTTTGATGCTTTCTTTCTTGGTTCATAGTATATATATATATATATAAATAACTAATTCTGGTTAAACTGTTATTATACACACACACACACACACACACGGTCAAAACTGAACCGATTTAACAAATTTAAAACTCAACAAGAAGTTATACAACCTCTGCTGACTGTGATCAGGGGACAACCTCCCTCTGAGAGCATCGGCAGAGGAAACACCACCTATCTGATCAGTGTGTGTGTGTGTGTGTGTGTGTGTGTGTGTGTGTGTGTGTGTGTGTGTGTGTGTGTGTGTGTGTGATAACGAGGCAGATTTCTTCCTGGGTGGAGACGACAGGAAGCTGAGAGATTCCTCCAGAGAGAAACTACAGAAAGAGTCGGCCCGTCACTTTTATCTGATCGTCTCTTTCTGCCGGCTTTTAATTGGACGGTTTCTCTGACACACACACACACACACAAAAACACACACACACACACACACACACAGACACACAGACACACACACACACAGACAGACAGACAGACAGACAGACAGACAGACAGACAGACAGACAGACAGACAGACAGACAGACAGACAGACAGACAGACAGACAGACACACACACACACACACACACACACACAGACAGTCTGTCTCTGTGTGTTAGTCATTCAGGGTGAAGAGGAGATGAGAGAATGTGAGAAGAGCGGAGGAGAGGAAGAAGCAGCAGCTCTCTGCGTCGATACTTTAGATTCTGTTGAAGATATTCTTTAGTTTGTTAAATAACGGATACGTGATTCAAACTATCTGCACAAACCAGGACTTCAGCATCAAACGCTTCATTTTAACGCAGTTACTTGAAACAAATATTAAAATCTGATTCCTTACAGATTCAAACATGGTTTGGGGAAATGCAAATGAAACGACACACTGAGCTCCAGATCTAATGATCCACTCACATGAAGTCTTCCAACAGCAAACCAGCCGGCTCCTGTCGTCAAGTCTTAGCGGTAGCGCGGTTAGAAAGGTTTTCCTGAAGGTGGACGGTGTTTTAGCCTGTATTTGTTAGAGGTTTGCTGAATCAGCATTTCCTGTTTCAGTTCGTTCATGACGAGTTCATCCTCTGGAGAGCAGGAGCGACACGAGGACACCTGATGGATGTCCAGCTGTTTGTTTTGACGTCATGATGGCGCTAAAGAACAATGGCGACCGCAAACATTATTACACATCATTCAGGGGGGTCACTGACTTAAAGGAGCATTCTGCTGTTTCTCCCCCTGATCCTCTCTGTCCACATCCTGGTGTCTGAGTGACTGGTAGGTAGTAAAAGTGTTGGAACTGGTCCAGTAGATCACCTCAGCCAGCAGACACCAAACGGGCTGCAATGGCTGCAACGTGATCCTTTGGGACAACTGCACCTGATCACAGTAGGTCCACTAAAAGAGCTTGTTTGATCCACTGACAGGCTCAGAGTGTTATTCTAAGTGTGTGACAGCATCATGGAAAGGATCCCTACAGAGAGAGACCTGGAAGATCCTTTTGGTTTAACCACAAACAGCACACACACCAGACTACATTCACTAAAACAGGGATTTTAGAGCTGCTGCTCCATCAGTCAGTGTGTTTGAGTTATTCTGTGACTTTGGTGTTTTTAAGGGTGATTTCTGTTCCACACTACTGTGTTAAAAAAAAAACCGAAACCACAGCAAGTTATGGGAGATGAAATCATTTTCAGTTTTTTTTTTTCAAATCAGTTTTTGTCAATGGAGTCTGGTGGCTTTGAAGAGAGAGAACAAACCCTTAAGAACACCAAGGTAAAACTACTGTTTTTGGCTAACTGTTGTAGTGGACGTACTTTGGCGGCTTCCTACAAGTAAAACTGTGACTGAACTGGACGGAAGGACGAGCAGCAACAACAACACAAACAAAGAACTGATGAAAAAAACAACTGAAAGAACGACGAACAGTTGAAGCTTCCCTTAAAGTGAATTACATTTTGGACAGTTTGCACCAATTAGCTTCCGTCTGGGTGTGCTGCTGTTTGAGCGCCTCATTATCAGAGCCTGAGTCAGGACACACACACACACACACACACACACACACACACACACACACACACACACACACACACACACACACACACACACACACACACACACACACACACACACACACACACACACACACACACACACACACACACACACACACACACACACACACACACACACACACACACACACACACACACACACACAGTGCAGTCCAGCAGTGCAGACTGAGTGTTTGCAGTGACAGTGATAGCAGCTGACAGGTTCAGATGTGATGGCCTCCTTCTAAATTTACCCTGCTGCTTTTTACACATCACTCCCTACACACACTCCGAAAACCAGGACTCACACTGTGGATCTGTGTGTGTGTGTGTGTGTGTGTGTGTGTGTGTGTGTGTGTGTGTGTGTGTGTGTGTGGGTGTGTGGGTGTGTGGATGGCTTTGGGACATAACCCAGGTTCAAATATGTTTTGTCTTAAATGCTGTGTTTTGGTGTGTGGTTTATCTTATTTTGACTGTTTGTCTGTGACCGTCTGGTCCGTTTGGAAGGTTTTAAACATCCAAACATCCCCGTTAGTGACTCCAGTCAGAGAGAGAAGAGGATGGCGAGCGTCCCGGAGAAAAGAGAGCACCGTTTATCCCGCCTGCGGCCTCACTCGAGCTGTTTGAGGCTGATAAATTCATGTGTTCGTGCTCGTGTGTCTGGGGTCGGTCCGTCTGACGGCTGAGCAGGTGGCGCCCCCTGCTGGCCTCCTCCAGACGTACCAGCTGAGCGTCACACTGGGAAACCTGCTTTAGTGTCATGTTTTATTATGTAACATACTTTCTCTGCTCTGCATTGATCTTCCTCTCATTTTATATTTCTCTCATTTCTCCTTGTAGGAATCTGGTCACATCAGTATCACATTGGTTAGTTGATCTGAATCAGGTTATCAAATCTGCTTTACTTGGTTTTGCATTAAAATAATTTAAATATTTTGGGATTTTGAGGTCCTCTCTGGCCCTAGGGTAATTAATGGATTAATGGAGAAAATATTCGGCAGATTACTCAGAAACAGAACTAACTGTAATCTGATTTTCAGGACGACAGATGATTCTGGGGTTTGGTAATAAATGTATATGACTGTTACAGGAAGATGGTCAGACGACCAAAGGAGGCTCCACAGACGTGCAGCAGAGGGCAGCACATCCTCACACAGACTGGAAATGCTCCGCTCTCCACGCTGGAGCCTCAAATCCTGCTCCTTCCTCATCTTTCCTCTCTGTCTCTTTCTGCCGTCCTGTGTATTAAATCTGCTGAAGTATGTGTCAACTTTTACCCAGAATGCACCACTGAAAAGCTCAGAGTTCACGCTGAGAGCTCCGGCCCGGTCCTGAACCGCAGGCTGGGAACCTTTGATTGACAACACGTCCACAACAAATCAACAAGAGGTCAATTCCCTCGGACAACACAGGTCACAAGTTCGTCTCAACGCCTTTCTAGAAAACAGCACTTGAAACAATCAGTTGATTAATCAATTAGCTAATTGACAGACAACGAATCAGCCACTAATTTGAAAATTGCATAACAATCTTGTTTATTTTTCCAGCAGAAACACCAAAAATGATGCGACTGCAGCGAAATATGAAACGACAAAAATGTGACAAGTAACACTTGTCTTTTTACAGGGTGGTTTTTTTGTGTGTGTGTGTGTGTGGGGGGGGGACCTGCTGATCACCGTGACGACAGGTGAGTCACTGTGTACAATCCTGCCTGGATGCTGTGTGACGTCTCACCTGTACCTGCCGTTTTCTTGCCTGTGGGTGTTTTTGTCCCAGAGGACGGTCTGGCAGGGACTTCTTGTGCCCGAGTGGACACAGATGGCGAGGGGTGGGGGGGGGGGCTATCTACAGCCTCTCAGTGCCTCTCCCTACCCACAATCCTCTGTGCTCACAGGATGTCTTTCTTTACAATGCTGATGTCCAAATGGGTGTTTTTAAAGTCAGAAATGACTTTGATTATACTAATATTCACTACATTTAATAAAAATTACATTTTTAAGTCTGACCTGAGACCAGATCAGAACAGATCAGACCAGATCAGCGGATCTGCTCTGATTTATCTGCTGCATAAAGCCTCCCTCTGACTGACTGATAAACTGGCTTAGACAGCCTGTTGTGCAATGCATTATGGGTGAAATAAACCACTTCACAGAGGAGAAAACATGGCGGCTGCAACAGCGACACTTAGCAGCTGAAGATCAACACATTTTGAATCACTCATCACTCGGCTGTTCAGTTGAATGAACACATTCAGGGATCTGAGGACGGAGGACAGTTTCAGTGGCTCCGAGCGCCGGGTCAGCAGACACGTGCCTGGCGCCGCCACTAAACTCTGCAGTGACCGGAAAACAGAGCAGCGGCTAACAGACGGAAAAAGCAGGCAGAGACTTCAGGCTCCTCCTCTCCGGGGGGGTTGCGGTATAAACCGCAGAACGGGCGCTACGCTCCACCAAAGGCTCCGTCCTGTCACCGAGAGCTGGGACAGAGTTAATGATAAACGTCCCCGCTGGCGTGTTGCTTTGCGCCGCTGAGCGTCCACAAGGCGATCCAGCGATGGCCGCGTAACGACACCTCTGTGGTGACAGACGGCAGCATCAGTGAGCTCAGTGTCAGTTAATGAAACAGCACGTAAAATAAAAAGAGTGATGCTGTCACTGGTACCACAGCCTTACGACTGTCTTTCCTTCTTAATATTCAGACATCCGGACTCATTAGACCAGACTAACCTGACTGACTGAAGACCTGATGACCGAAGACCAGGACCAAGTCTAAACCTGAGTTTATGTCAGTGGCCCCAGGCTGCAGGCTGCAGGGGAAAGTGTTCACATGGAAAAGCTCTGCTCTTTGTTGGAAAACAGCAAAGTCAATCAAAACGTCGGCACTTCCTGCCTTGACAACGGCGACCGCCAGCAACACAAAGAGAGCAGCGCTCGTCGGAGACAACAACGCTGCCGGCGGGCCGGCGAGGAAAAGGAAACTCTGGGCCGAGAAACAAAGCACCTACGTGCTTCGAGGGAGAGTTCAAACACAGACGGAGCTCCTGCCTTGTTACCTCGTACTGGTGTTACAACAGGAGTTCGTTTCCTCTCGTCTTAATCGAGATGTGATGCTTTGCCTTTAAACTTTCTGTGGTATTGGAGCAACTTTGCTGAGGGCTACTGTAAATAAAACCCCTTTTTTGTTACTGTGTTTGTCTCAGTGATTCAGTCAAGTATCAAACAAGACCTTTTACGATATAAAGACAGCAGGCTTCGTCCAATCACAGCTCCTCTCAGAGAGAGAGAGCGCTCCTATTGGCTGCTCTACAAACCTTCAGGTGAGTCTGAAAGTCTGATTCAATGGAGGAAAAGTTTGTGTTCCAGCGTTGGAACAAGTGTGTTCAGTGCAGAGCGACCTGACCAGAGGAGGAGGACTCCAGGAGTCTGAGAGAGGAAGAGAAGTTCACCATGAAGCTGCTGCCTTCAGGTTCCTGCAACACCTGGATGAGCTGACGGCTTCGTTAGGGAACGTCATTATCAGACTGAGAACATCCACATGGTGGTGATTCACCAGGAGAGCAGGAGAGGAGCGGCCATGTTGGATGGTGCTAATGTTTATGTAGCTAACGCTAGCTAACGTTGCAGCCTTGAATCACAGTTTACCATCTCAAAGGTCCACACCTTAGCAAAGGGGAGTCTCATATAAGTGCTGCTACACAGGATGAAGTGCTGCATGTGTCGGTGGTCGTCTGGTGGGAGGGGCTTCAGACAAAGACGGGAGAGTTTCGCCTTTTCCAGATTTCTACGTCCTGCAGCTTTACAGATTACAACCTCATCTATTGAGAGTGAGCAGGAGAGACGGGCTCCAGTAAAACATTTACTCTCCAAACCTAACGTTTGTCAGTTTATCAGTGGAAACAAATCTTAATAAAATTCATGTCTTCCTCTCTCTTTCAGCCATCACTCTCTCTCTCTGACACACAAAGGGAATCCATTATTCAGCAGAGAGCAAACAGAAATGACAGCTCAGTTTAATATGCAGGCAAATCACAGAGATCCTCCATCAGCATGAATTCAGACCGAGACAAAGAGGGAGAGAGCCACAGAAGGCCGAGGATCAGAGGAGGAAGAGGAGGGAAACTCGCCTCCTTAAAGCAAACTCCTGTGGACTAAACCACTCTCAAAAATTCACTTCATAAACTAACAAGCAACCAATCAAGACCGCATCAATTTTCTGCACATCAGTCAGAAAAAGATCCACATTTCCACCCCCACCCCCCCAAGTAGGCACTGTGTGTGTGTGTGTGTGTGTGTGTGTGTGTGTGTGTGTGTGTGTGTGTGTGTGTGTGTGTGTGTGTTTTAAAAATAGCACAAAATGTGTTGATGTTAAAAGACAACAAACTATGAATATCTTCTGTGCAGACGCCCAATACAGAACTTCCATTGAAAATCTGCCAATTTAACGTCCAGCTCGCCCGACTAAAAAAACCCACACAGTGATGTCATCACTGGAGAGGTCAGAGGTCACATGATCCAGACAGTACGCTGAACAAAGAGCCAATTTCCCCGCTGTCCTCCTTCCTTTCTGTTTCATCTGAGCACACCGCCCACGCCTTCCCAGCATCCTCTCTGTTCCTCCTCCTCCCTAACCTCTCCTTCTGTTCTCCTCACCTCCCTGCAGTCTGCTGGCAGCCGGCTGTGTGTGTGTGTGTGTGTGTGTTTGTTTAACATGCATGGGTGCTCCTCTTGGCTTGTGTCCTCCTCCAGGGCACATCAGCCTCTTACAACACACACACACACACACACACACACACACACACACACACACACACACACACACACACACACACACACACACACACACACACACACACACACACACACACACACACACACACACACACACACACACACACACACACACACACACACACACACACACACACACACACACACACACACACACACACACACACAGACCTATTGAAATTCCTCCTGTGGACCACGACGTTCCTCCCAGCAGGTCGTGTTAGCGTGATATTTTAGCGAATTGTTAACATGTGATTCATCTGCTGCGTGAAAACCAACAACCGTCACAGTCCCACGGCACGTAAACAACACACACACACTTAAAATACCCCCCTCCACTAACTAAACTATTTTTACTGTGGGGTTTTAGTACTTTTGCAGCAGTTAAGGACCTGAGTACTTCTTCCAGTGTCAGACTAAAGAGAAAACATGTGATATCCCACATTCAGCAGGTGACAGGTGAGACGCAGTCACTGACGTCCTGCTGCACAGCTGAAGGTTAATGTAACCGATCCAACTCTGGGACTGATATCATTACACTCATTCACACACTCAGTATATTTATAACACACACTAAAATAAATACTGAATGATTACTGATGAAAAACATAATCAAAAATAAAATAAAAGTATTACTACTATCATTTAAAAATCACATTTTATATTAATGAAATTAAAAATTAAATAGCGTAATTAAAATAAAAAAAATTAAACAAAACTATAAACTAAATAGAAAATAATATGAAATTATAAAAACACAAAATAAAATACTATTACTAAAATAAGTCACTAAAATAAAAACAGCCGTCTCGTCCTGTAATAACTCAGCGAGGGCCAGCAAACTGATCGGAGTTCAGCCATCAACACGCTGGAGCAACCAACCTGCTGCAGAGAGTGTGTGTGTGTGTGTGTGTGTGTGTGTGTGTGTGTGTGTGTGTGTGTGTGTGGGACGAAACTAACACAGAAATCTCAGCAGATCAACCACTGATCAGCATTCCCATCAGCCCCTGCAGCTTTGTTTAGGAAACTAGAGACTACGGATTATTCCTTTAACCACCAGCTGCAGGCTGTATGTATGTGTGTGTGTGTGTGTGTGTGTGTGTGTGTGTGTGTGTGTGTGTGTGTGTGTGTGTGTGTGTGTGTGTGTGTCCTTTATGGGTGTGTCTTTTTGCGGTCAGTGTTTCCAAACTGCTCCTTAAAAACACCAGTGCCCAGTACAGACTGACCCACACAGGCTCGACCTTATAAACAGGAAGCTGCTGCTGATTGGCTGAGAAAAGAGGAACGACACAATTACATCAACAGCCGCAACTGTGGCTCCGGCTTGCTGGTAGCGTTAGCGTTAGCATTAGCATTAGCGATGCTGATAAACGAAAGCAGGAAAACGTCGCACATGAACTAGATTTACTCCTGTGCGGTGTCAGTGAACACATCACATGAGTGGGCTGAGAACTGTGCTGCATTCATGGCTCAACAAGATATCCAGGATATCCAGATATCCTTTAACACCACCGTTAAAGATTTGTTTCTAAACACATTTACATGTTAAAAAAAACAAGATTTTATGGACGGGTTAGCACGACCCCTAGGCTAGCAACAGAGCTAACAACATGGACAACAAGGGGGCTAGCAATGGGGCTAATAATGGGGCTATCAACGAGGCTACTGGGTTGACTGCTACGCTAGGTTAAGCTAACAAGGCCACCACTTAGACCAGGACCAGTTCTGAAGCCTGAGCAGCTAAAAGTGCCAGTGGACCAGAGAAATAACATTATAGCACTTGTCACTCAAAACCTGTGTGGCCTTTTCTCAATTATTGATCTGCTCCTCATCCTCCTGGTTTTATGTCTCAGTGTTTCACTTGATCCTGACGTCTCCAGACTTGGTGCTTGGTTGTGATGCACTTAATATAACAGTGGTTTTGAAAGGTGCTATATAAATAATGCTATTATAATCATCATTAAAACGAGGAAGGTGACAGACTTTTCTAGCAGAATTTAAGGGTGTAATTGCCCTTTAATGTGAGTCACTCTTGAAATATCCAGGTCATGGAAACATGGAGCAGCGCTGCAGCTGCACTGAGGGAAGCTTCTGCCAGACTCGACCACAGCACAGTCCACAGTTAGATCTCCCAGTCTCATGTTGGACCCTCAGTCTGGTCCCGTCAGCTGCTGTACGTCCTGCACACGTGTACAAAGCCACAGTGTGGAGACACCTGGGCCACGGCGTGGAGACACCTGGGCCACGGCGTGGAGACACCTGGGCCACGGCGTGGAGACACCTGGGCCACGGCGTCTGAGGAGGGCTGCAGAGGTTTTAACACTTTAATTCAATTCAATTTATGTGATCTAAACGCTGCGTCTGCATCCTCGCTGCTGTTTCTTCTTCTGCTGACGTCATTTCTTGGAGGACCTTCTTCTTCTTCATGTCCCTAAAATGTGTCCAACCTCAGCTAAAAGGTTCCAGAAGTCAGTGAAGCAGAATGAGTGAGAAAAGACTTCAGACTGGGAGAAACATGGAGAAAATCCAGGAATCAGACATGTTGTTCATCAGAGGAGACTAAAGAAAGACAGAGAACATGTTGATCCAGTGGATCTAAAGATCTGTGAACCTCCAGAGGAGATCTGAACTGTTTCAGGTTTTAGTTTCTGAGCGACGCTCATTTTTATGAGCAGAGAGCGACGGAGATTTGATAAAACAGAAAGATTTCCCCAGAGCCTCCATTGGTGTTTCTGCTTATTGTCCTCATGGAGGCTCTATAGACCTCCACTACACACTGACACACTGACTAACTAGCACACACACACTATAGACCTCCACTACACACTGACACACTGACTAACTAGCACACACACACACTATAGACCTCCACTACACACTGACACACTGACTAACTAGCACACACACACACACACTATAGACCTCCACTACACACTGACACACTGACTAACTAACACACACACACTATAGACCTCCACTACACACTGACACACTGACTAACTAACACACACACACTATAGACCTCCACTACACACTGACACACTGACTAACTAGCACACACACACACACACTATAGACCTCCACTACACACTGACACACTGACTAACTAGCACACACACACACTATAGACCTCCACTACACACTGACACACTGACTAACTAGCACACACACACTATAGACCTCCACTACACACTGACACACTGACTAACTAGCACACACACACACACTATAGACCTCCACTACACACTGACACACTGACTAACTAGCACACACACACACTATAGACCTCCACTACACACTGACACACTGACTAACTAGCACACACACACTATAGACCTCCACTACACACTGACACACTGACTAACTAGCACACACACACACACTATAGACCTCCACTACACACTAACACACTGACTAACTAGCACACACACACACACTATAGACCTCCACTACACACTAACACACTGACTAACTAGCACACACACACTATAGACCTCCACTACACACTGACACACTGACTAACTAGCACACACACACACACTATAGACCTCCACTACACACTGACACACTGACTAACTAGCACACACACACACACTATAGACCTCCACTACACACTAACACACTGACTAACTAGCACACACACACTATAGACCTCCACTACACACTGACACACTGACTAACTAGCACACACACACACACTATAGACCTCCACTACACACTAACACACTGACTAACTAGCACACACACACTATAGACCTCCACTACACACTGACACACTGACTAACTAGCACACACACACACACACTATAGACCTCCACTACACACTGACACACTGACTAACTAGCACACACACACACACTATAGACCTCCACTACACACTGACACACTGACTAACTAGCACACACACACTATAGACCTCCACTACACACTGACACACTGACTAACTAGCACACACACACACACTATAGACCTCCACTACACACTGACACACTGTGGTCGGTTACCGTTAACATGTACATAGACAGTGAGGTGATACCACAGCTTCCACCTGAGGTCTCTGTCATCAGGCAGCAGGTCGAGTGCAGTCGATGGTAAACAGTCTGTGTTTAATCAGCTTCTTTCTGCTCATTCTAACCGCTCGGAGCTTCTACACTACATTCACATCATCACATTCACAGCAGGAGTCCAAGTTGGAGGAGAGCTGAGGACTGAACCGCTGACCTTCGATTGATCGATGACCCACCTCTGAGCCACAGCCGCTCAGTTACAACTAAACAAGAACTCTCGCAGGTCTCAACCCACCAAATACACCTCAGTCACTCAAACGGCTGCACGGGACACACTCTCCCTCCTGTCAGAGCCGCTCACACACATGAGAGCCAACGCTGGGAGACTGAGCTTCCCACCACAAAGACATCAGGAAACCAGATGAGTCGTCTTCAGATCTAAAGTTGAGATTAAGGGAGGTGATCGAGGTAAACTTCAGCCCCGCCGTGGACGGACGTGGTGTTAACATGTTGATGTGAAGACCTGTGTGTGTGTGTGTGTAGGAACGTGACCAGCAGCAGGGCGGCTGGATTTAGAGTCGACTGTGTTTGGTCCTGCCGAGCCACAGAGCTGCAGCACTCAGTTAATAAGGAGCTGAAAATAGTCCCAACACACACACACACACACACACACACACACACACACACACACACACACACACACACACACACACACACACACACACACACACACACACACACACACACACACACACACACACACACACACACACACACACACACACACACACACTACCTGGGGCTCTAACACCTTGTCTGTGCGGCTGCAGGGAAAACACACACAAGTAGATATGAAGGACGTTGGCATCACCGTCTGTCTGCTCCGCTCCCTTCACTCATCAATCACTTAAAGGGACAGTCCGTATTGTTTCAAGTCTGGTTGTCTGAGGTCTATGGCGGCGTTCAGTACGCCCCCACGCGTGCGCTGTACTCAGAATATTTTCGCTCTTCCTTGCCGTCACACGGCCCTTTCCATCAAGGACCTGAAGCTGTTTTAATCCCTCTGTGCAAAAGCACCAGACTCCATTGACAAAAACAGTCATTTTCTTTGGGAGTTGCTTGAATAGTTGCTGTTTTAAAGGTTTAGCTCAGATCTGAACTAAACAGAAGTCAGACAATAACACAAACACGCTGGCTGATGGAGGCGGCAGCAGACCAGCAGCTTCCAGAATCTGCAAGCTACAATTACTGTTTTAGTCAGTGGAGTCTGGTGTGTTTGCAGAGAGCGATATAACTGCTGTTTCTACTGGAACAACTCCACCACGTTGTGTACCTGGCAATCATTTAGAAACCAGAAGATAAACAAATAGGACCCAGAGTTCACCTCAAGTGTTCTCTGAAGAGGTTCTTGTCAAAATGAAGCAAAGCACAGCCGAGTGTTGCTGCGGACGAATCCTACTGTTCTGACTTTTGATGGTCGTAGCGTCAAAACCCAGACAGAAACACAGCTGAGGGTCAAAGGTCACAGCAGGTGGACAGCAGCCCAGAGGGGGCCATGACTCAGTTACATGACTGATTCCTGCAACAAATATCTGGGGTTTTCTTTAATTATCATAACAACTGTCCTAATATCTCAAATCATGTTCTTGGTGGCTAATAGATGAAATAATAAACTGATTCACTGGTTTACATTAGCTAGTCCAAGGACACACAACAACAAAAACCACCATCCAGCTGCACATGAAGCAGGATCCTGCAGACTCCTGTTTCTGGTTCTAAAGGGACAAACTGACCTGGATGTTTACAGAAGCAGCTCATACTGAATTCCAGAGAGACTTTGTTTATTTTTACTCATTATTTTGTTCTGTATTATTTGGTTTCTCTATTATTTATGTTTCCACTGGCAGCAACTACTAAAAACAACAGTGTTTTGCTGTCAAATCACAATAAAGCCTCTGATTAAACGTGTTCATGTGACTTCATACATCTGCTGTGTTGTTAAATAAATTAATGTGCTGCTGCATCCATCACTGCACGCTGACATTTTCCCACATTAACTACATTTTTTCCAACAATCACTTTAGGTATGTGTGTCTTGGATCGTGTCAGCTCCAATGATCGTATTTCCCACTGGTCTCTCTTTTCCAGGTTTTCCAGGGTGTGTGGGAAAACAAGGGATTTTCACAATATGACACAGCTGTCCGTTTAAAACACCTTCAACGAATAAATACCATCTGAACCTGAACGCACCCTTTTCCAGGATCTCTGACACTATTTACTTTCCAGGATATTTCATTTGTACTCCCATCTTCCAGGTATTTCCCAGGTTTTCCAGGAGTGCTTGAGAACCAAGATCAGCACAAAACATCCTGGATGATACAGAGGCACAAGGTTGTCTGTTCGGGACGGCCTGACCCGGCCTGAAATGATGTGTGGCAGGTGAGAAATGGACTTCTCCTCAAACAGGTCAGATCTTAAACTGGGTGAATTTTTCTGGGTGAATAAAAGGTCGATAATGTGACTTCTAGATAATAAGAGGACATGAAAGGACAACGCTGATGCCGAGCTTTAAACTTTCACCATCATGTTTAAAAGGAAAAGTCAATTAAAAACACAGAGAGAGCAGCTAGACATCACAAACTGCCGATAGCAACTGGGAACAATTAGCTGATAATTGGAATGTTAGTAATCAATACAGAAGGCATGACTTGGACTTAACATGTGTGACAAAATGAAGCAATAATTAAGGGTCGAACTACAGTACAGTTTTAGTTATCTAACGTTCCCGTGGTGCTGACAAAACGTTTAAAAAGCCCTGCTCCAAACTACTATTAAGAAATGTGACCAATTAACTATCCCTGACTTGTCCCAGAAATCGCTTCACTGGAAAAATACAGAAAAGCAGTCTTTACATGTGGACACTGTTCCCTTTAATTCGGCATTCATGTGATCTATGGAGATACACCGTATTTCTGTTGACAGTTAACTTTTTTTAATTTGGTCGCCACAGTTTATCACCAGCCTCCATTGGTTTGCTGTGTTATTTTACCTGGAAAAGGCTGCGGGATTGAGAAGCGAAGCGTTTGAAAAAGTAGGTTTTCTACTATAATTAGAGCAGTTTGGTGGATCTGACACATGCCGAATTTAACACAGACTCCTGCTGAAGTAAAAGAGCCGTCCACCGCGTGTGTGTGTTGGTATTTAATGTGTTTTTTCAGTCGTTACCTTAGTCGTGACAATACAGATGCAGTCCATCGTTCCGAGCCGGGAGTAAAGCCCGGGAACATCAGCATCTCATCGCGTGCCGTCCCTCCTGCTGCGCGAGCTCCAGCCAGCCAGTTAAAAGGTAAAACGGCACATTCACACACCGACACACCGACACTATCTACCGGAGAGAGAGAGTGTGCTCACCGCAGAGCCAGCGCCTCCCTCCCCCGGTCCTCCTTCATCCCGGTGTCCGGAGCTCAGCCGGCGGCAGACGGACTCACCGAACCCCGCGCCTCCGCTCTGACGCTGCGTTTACAGCGGTGGGAAATCTGAGCTCTGTCAAACTTAGATTACTCATCCTCAGCAGTGGGGAGGTGAGAGTGTGTGTGTGTAAAAGGACTCTGGTAACTACAGACTGACTAATGTCTACTGCAGTGACCCCCCCACACCACCCAACTGGACCCTACATGTGAAAACTGATTTATTCCAACAGCACGTGAAGGCAGCATCATCATACTTTCTGATTGTGTAAGTAAAGCACATTTATACGTTTTTTAAATATATAAATGTTCATAAAAGAGCATATTAAACTAAAAAAAATAGCTCAAACAAAACACTGAAAATGTTGCAGACAGTTTGAGTTCAGTTTTAACAGCTTTTATTATCGAACACCTGAAAACAATTAATTTAGCTTTAATATTTAGACTTAAATATGCTACTTCTAGTTTAAAAATGATTCGTCTTATGTCTCAACATGTTGTTAAGCTTCTCTGTCTCATTCAAATGTTATCATTTATTACTGAGTGTGTGCAAAATATACAAAGTAATGTCCAAAATACATGAAATCTTCCTACTGAACAGGCCGGGGCCACATGTTTAAGATCGCTATGACATATTAATCCAACTCTAAAAAAACAAAGAGGTTCTAATATAGATGTGTATGAAAATCAGACAAACTGATGAACCGTGTGAGACCAAAACTTAGGCGAATAGCTTTGTTTACAACTTGATAGCTTGAATTATCTGCCAGTTATTTTCCCCATAAATCAAGTAATTCTGATGTCAATAATCTATCAGAAAATAATTTAAAATGTCCAACGCGATTATTTTAAGAGCTCAAAGTCAAATTACTTTGCCCAAAGATATTTAACTTTTAGTTTCAGTGAGAAAAGTGTGTAAATTCTGACATTTGAGAGCAAATTTGTGTATTTTGTCTTGGAAAATGACTTTAAAATAATTACTGATTCACCGACTGTCACTCAGATAATTAACGGGCTGATCGTTTCCGCTGTAATCACGATGATTGATGACTTCACACAGAACTGGTGGACGTGTGGCTCCACAGCAACGCTGAGTCGTCCTACTCTACATCAGACCTCAAACTCATCTCATCAAGGCGGCTGCTGACGGCTTCGTTAGTCACAGGGGACGCTCAGACGCAACAACTTCAAAACACACTAACGGCTTCTTGTTACATGTATGACTCAACACCAAATGGCCGAGGAGGAGGAGGAGGAGGAGGAAGAGGAGGAAGGAGTGCTCGTTGCAGCAGCAGGAGAAGAGGCAGTGTGGGCGGGTGGGAATCACAAGCATGAATATTTCACAGCTCCGTGAAATCGGTCATGTGTGTCATCATATGGCGTCGTTCCTCCATATAAAACATTCAGCGCTCCACAGGAAGTGATGTCAGCGGCGTTTTACACACTGAAACTACAACAGGCTGGAAAATCTGATTTTCTTTGAACATAACAGGTCAAACTGGAGATGAGCAGGAGTCAGAAAGGACGGCAGAAACTGGAGAAAGTTTTCATTTAAACTATTAAAATCAGAGAATTTGATATTTTTCTATTAAAAAAAGACTAAATCTATCAATAAATGATGAATGAATTGACTAATCATTACAGCTCTAACGTCGGCACACATACCAGGATGTAAACGTGTATATGAACATACAGAACGTGTAAATATGGATGCAGTTTAATTTTTTGTATGTAACACTGACATGAGCCGTCTGATATAATATTATTGTTTATTTCTTCATCTTTAACATTCACCAGATTATTCAGTCATTTATTCTTTCATCCCAATCATTTAATAGTTAAAAGGAGATCTCAGGTGTTTCTCCCCATGAGCCTCTCTGTCCACATCCTGGTGTCTGAATGACTGGTAGGTAGTAAAAGTGTTGGAACTGGTCCACTGCCTCTTTTTACTAATACCAATCATTCTAGTCACAATTAGTCTGTTATTATGATTCATATATTCATTATTATCATGTTATTCAGTCATGTTCTTCTCATCAGTATCATAGTTACTATTATTATTAATATTACGGTTGTTGTTTGTAACAGGCTCCAAATCCTGTGACTTTCCCAGGTTTTCCATGACCACAGCAGCTGTGTCAGCATACAGACTGGAAACATGGAGAAACCGTCTGATTAACACGTTACATCTCCTTTGTTTGATCCGTACAAAATCCTACGTGTCAAAAAGTCAACCTGCGTGCTTTTGTGAGTGGGAACTATTTCCTGGCCAGAGTCCACTTCACCTTCTTCACACGTCACATATTATATATTCTGTTACACTCCTCTATTACATCTCCATGACATCAATAATAGGGATCAAAATAATAATACAGACAAACTACCATGAATTAATCATATCATGCATTAGTCTGGTGAACACTGTAGACTTACTGTTTGTCTCCAAATACTCTTCCACAGTTCCTAATGCATCCATCTCTCTGATCGTTCCTGTATTTTCTACTTATCGGTGATCATGTCTGTTCCTGTGCTGCTGCAACGACCAGATCTCCCCACCAGGGATCAATAAAGGTTTATCTAATTTCATTTGAACGTCATCACAGCAATGAGATGAAACACTGAAAATCATCCGTCAGTGGAGTTTCTTGGTATTTTAATAAAAATACAAACCAGACTTTAAATTTCTGTAGGAACACAAAGAGTCTTTTTTACGTGTAATGGAGTATTTTCACATTGTGGTATGTATCAGTACTTTTACTTATTAGTATTTTTACTTAAATAAAGGATACGAATACTTCCTGAGGCTGTTAACACCGTTATCAGCATGTGTGCTACAGAGTCACAGGAGTGCCATGAAAAAGAAAACAAATGTGAAAGAAAAAGAAAATAAATGTGGAAATAAAAGGACAAATAAGATAAAAATAAAAGCTCTCAGTATGTTAGGATTCATGACCACAGGAAGTGACCACAGGAAGTCCCGCCCACAGCTGGGTGATTGACAGATTGGCCTTCAGGGGAAAGGATTTAAAAAAAGGAAGAAATAAATAAAATAATAAAATGATCACGTAAAAATTAAACATAAATTGAGTAATTTCTACAGAAAATTATATTCTCCTTATATAAATATAAACAAATAAGTGTGAAAATGTATGAAAACTTTTACATTTCCATACCTTTAACATTATTTATTTCCCATTATATTTCCACATTCACCATTTTAATAGTTTTTCTTTATATTTTATTACTTATTTAGCCCTCTTTATATTTCCCCATTCATCTCTTAATCTTTTTCTTCTTTCTTTCTGACACTAAAATAACCTTTAACTAGTTTAGATGAATGCAGCCGACAGTAATAACAGCTGAAGGTGTTTCCTGCCCTGAGATGAATCCGACCAGATGTTGCTGTGAGCTGCCTGCAGATGTCACAGCAGCTACAAACAGAGCTGCAGGTGGTCGCTGCCGTCCGTCTCATTTACATTAAATGTGTCAGAGTCATTAAATATTCTGTAACCGGTCAAACCGAGTCGACTGAACGACCTGCAGCCGGTGCGAACGTTCAACTGTCCAACATTCAGTCATTTCTGCTTAACAACTTTAAACATGAACAGATGTGATGAGGCCTGTTGAAGCAGAACAACATGAAAACACAAACAGGAGCCTGAAGAGTCACAGTGTGACTGCAGCCTGCACACAAAGCACAACTCAAATCCACATGAACCACCACCATGAGGGTCCTGAACACCAGTACAGCTCCCGGCGCTCCGAGCGACAGCATCCAGACTCAGAGTCGGATCCGAACCCAAACTAACGACGAGCTGCTTCCACGTCTCGTTTTTATTTTGAAGCAACTTGTTGAAAACTAGCGTGGTGGGTCCCGAGGTCAGGAGGCCTTTTTTCATCTTTGTTTTTTACAAACATAACTGACGGTTTGTTTAGAGCTTCTGTTCAATACGTTACTTAAGAGGTTTTAGTAGATGTAGAAGTATTACTGTTCATCTGATCGGCTTCACACTTGGCAACGTCGCAGTGTTCATTTTGGTGAAACTCTGCCAGGTGGTGGCGCTAAAACGAACTCTACATTTGATCCGTCCCAGATACAAAGTTCCAAACAGGCCCATTTGTTTTGTTGACCAATTTCTCGCCATTTTGAAAATACAATTCCTACAAAATTTGAGTACTCGTCATCAGATTTGATAGTTAATCAAACGCTTTGTGCTTTTGAACGATTCTGTTGGTAAAAGTCACGTCCATCTGAGTCTAAACTGATTTTCCGCCATTTTGAGTCTAAATCTGTTTTTTTGCTGCCACTCCCACAATATCTGAGTAATCGTCCAGAACGTCTCGACCAGACCTTCTGTACTTTATAGAGTTATGTTCCACATCTGGTGGACGTGTGAAGATATGATGTCTGAGTGACCGCGGCAAATTTGGTGCCATCTGGCCGATAGGTGGCGCCGTAGCAGCATCATCTGATCTGTCCGTCCTCCACAGATCCTCTTTTCCTGGATTCTGTGGCTCCAAACGAGTCGATCCATAAAAGGACAGACATCTTTGGTCTACAGTGATTTTTTGCCATTTTGAATCCGTTAACATCCCTTTTTTCGCTGCCACGTCAACACAGTTTGAGTCGTCACCACTTTTGGACCCGAACGTCTCTGGACCAAACCAGTGACTTTGTGGTATTTCTGAAATGCTAAACAGTTTTGCTGTTTCTTCTTTGTGCTATTGCAACCAAATTTAAATGTGAAGCTCTGATGTCTGAGAGACGACGAAGGGATGATCTTAACATTCAGTCGACTGAAGTGTTGACTTGGACTGATTCAAAGATAACGCTTCAGTTTGAGGCTCGCTGATCGTTTCCCTGTTGTGAATCTGATATTGTGGAGCAAATCATAATTTAAATATCTGCGCTGCGTCCGTCCGTCCGTCAGCTCTGAGGACAGGAGGTGTACTGTTCAGACCCGACAACATGAACCAAAAATGAATGAAGCACAATGAACCATGACCCCTGAACCCAGCACAAACTGCCTCAACGTGTCGCCGCTGCGTCCGGAGTCTTTACCTGCTGATGAAATAAGGAACCAGAGGGGAAAACTTTGGAAACTGAGACGACCGGAGAGTCTCGCTTTTAAATATAATAACGTCTAACATAACCTAAAGCACACCTGGTCGACAGGTGTGTAGAAGTCAGAACAAATCTACATCCGTCTCTGAATGTCTAGATTTCAATATTTATTATTTATACATGACGACAAGAAAGTTTCAGCCCTCTGCTGTCTTTTAGGGTTCTTTTTCCTCTTTAAGGATCTTTATTGAATGTAAATCTGTTGGTCAGTTCATAAACGCAGCAGAATAAATAATCAAAAGAAAGCTGCTTCAGTTACATCACGACTCTTCTGGAAATAAATCAGATTGTAGGCTGAAAGTCAGCGACTCAAATTATCAGTTGATTTGAGATTCAAAGTGTTTCATTCCTTTATTAGTTGGCACTCAACATTTTACTTATCTTATGTTTAAAGAGATGAACTAAGAAGCCGACCCTGTTGAAAGCTGAGTTATTGTTGTACATTTATTATTATTTTCATTAAAATAATTCTAATCTTAAATAATTTATTCTTGTTCAACATTTCTACTTTATTCTAAATATTTTTTTACTTTATTTTTGCCATGACTTTTCAACCTCATTCTCAAAATGCTAAATAAATAAAACTGAACATCTTCCTGCTCTCATTTTCTTACTTCAGCTAGATTTTGCTTTTGCCAACACAAAAATACAACAAAATTCTGAAGGAAATGTGTTTTTAAATGTTCATCATCAGTTAACAAAGTGAGGATATTGAGTCACATTTAAAACGGAGTTCTGTTTTACTTCAGAGAGCCACATTTATTTATATAGCTCGCATTTATATAGCGCCTTTCTAAAAACCCAAGGACACTTGAAATTAAAAATGTTTTTTATTTATTTAAAAAGTAAATTTATTTGTCTAATTTGACCTGCGAGGTTTCTCCTCTGGTTTCTCCTCTGGTTTCTCCTCTGGTTTCACTTCGGTCACATTCAGACTCCACGTTTATGACGCCGATAAACTACAGCGACACCTTGAGGCCGTCTGGGCCAACCTGACCCCGGACCCAGATCCCCCGGCCCCCCTCCGATGGTCCAAAGCACATGAAGAGGACTGGATGGGACATGCGGCGAAGGTGGCAACACCGACACCCCCTCCCACCAACGGCAGGAACCGGTACTTACTTGTCCGTCACGGCCCGGCGGGCGTTTGGCCTGCGCCAACGTGTGCAGGATTTCATTTAGGAGGGGGGAGTCCTACGAGGGACCACGTTGTGTTTACGATCAGAGAAAGAGGGAAGAAAGAGAAGGAGTTCAATGCAAACAAGACACCGGGCTCACACTGGATCACTTTCCACCTCCTGTGGTTTGTTTTGAGCCCGTTTCAGTGCCAGACGGGTGGAGATTATCACAGCAGAAAACACAGCGGCTGTAAAAACTTTAGCAAACACCATTTCTCTGAACGCCGGCGAATCACTAAACTAATTCATTCTCATTGAACCTGTTGTCCAACTCTTGCTGCCTGAAGCTCACGTGTTTCTGATGTATCCTCACAACAGTCTCTCCTGTGTTTTATACAGAACTGTTTTTACCGTCTAGCCTCGTGTCAACTGGACCAACAACAATCAATCAATCAATCAATCAATCTTTATTTATACAGCCCCAATTCATAGCAAACGTTACCTCAAGACACTTTTCACAAAGAGCAGGTCAGACCAAACTCTTTAATCTAGAGAGACGACGATTCAAGACTTAAGATTAAGGATTCAAGAATCATTTAAGAAAAAACTGGATTCACTATATTTTGCCCATTTAATGGTTTAACTCGTTCAATAATTCAACTCGTTCAATAATTCAACTGTGAAGCACAATTCTAGTCTTGTTGTTGGGAAAATCTGAAGCCCGTCGCCCGACCCCTCCCTGCCCTTTACTGGAAGCGTTTCTTCTAATGTGTACATATGTTGTTTCATAATGAAATCTGTCAGAACTCCATCTTAGTAACGTGTGAACATTAGTGGAGATATCTCAGTCTGAGTGAAGGTGGTGGACGCCGCCGACCCCAGAGCCGACTGTGGGTAAACCCCCACTCATCTGGCACCGCAAACAGGTATAAAACAGGTAACCTTTGCCCCCATGTGACCCACACCTGAGCACTGTAGGCTAAAACAAAAGGCTGACTCAGCTCTGTCATGTTCAGTGACAATACCACGCTCTTCCTCTTCCTGAAGCAGACGACACAAAGCTCATGACTGGACTGGACGGAATAAAACAACAAAAGATTTAAAGGCCAAGCTTCGCTCAATCTTTTAAAGGAACAGCCCAACATTTTCAGGTTTTCTCCTGAGTCAGACGTCTGTAGCCTAGCTTAGCACAAACACTGGGAGCAGGGGGAAACTGCTAGCCTAGCTCCTTTACAGAACAACTCCCAAAACACTGTCTGATTATGACCTCACAAACTACTAGAAATACACACAATGTGAGCAAATGAGACAGCTGCAGAGTCCATGGTTATCAGTCCACACACACACACACACACACACACACACACACACACACACACACACACACACACACACACACACACACACACACACACACACACACACACACACACACACACACACACACACACACACACACACACACACACACACACAGCTGAAATGAAGCAATGCGGTACATTTTGCTGCACTGTGAAGAAGTGAGTCAGTTCTATGTGGTGCGTTCAGAGTCCAGCAGTCTGCAGGAACACGCAGCGCTGTCAGGGTGAACGTTACTTTAGATCATGTGTATGAACTGAGAGACATTAACACCAGCAGACCTCCTCAAAGAACCGTGCCAAGAGGTTTGTTCTTAAAGCAGACATAGCTACTGTATGTTTGGGAAAACATCCCATAATAATCCTGCTGTAGTTCAGCTGCTCTGACAGTAAACTGGCCTTGTGCTCCTCTGGGCTGTTTTCAGGTTTTAGTAAATCTACCTGGTAACAGGTGACGCTCTGAGGGAGACCTGAGCTCTGAGGGAGACCTGAGCTCTGAGGGGGACCTGAGGGAGACCTGAGCTCTGAGGGGGACCTGAGGGAGACCTGAGCTCTGAGGGGGACCTGAGCTCTAAGGGAGACCTGAGCTCTAAGGGAGACCTGAGGGAGACCTGAGCTCTGAGGAGGACCTGAGGGAGACCTGAGCTCTAAGGGAGACCTGAGGGAGACCTGAGCTCTGAGGAGGACCTGAGGGAGACCTGAGCTCTAAGGGAGACCTGAGGGAGACCTGAGCTCTGAGGAGGACCTGAGGGAGACCTGAGCTCTGAGGAGGACCTGAGGGAGACCTGAGCTCTGAGGGAGACCTGAGCTCTGAGGGAGACCTGAGCTCTAAGGGAGACCTGAGCTCTAAGGGAGACCTGAGGGAGACCTGAGCTCTAAGGGAGACCTGAGGGAGACCTGAGCTCTGAGGAGGACCTGAGCTCTGAGGAGGACCTGAGCTCTGAGGAGGACCTGAGGAGGACCTGAGGAGGACCTGAGGAGGACCTGAGCTCTGAGGGAGACCTGAGGGAGACCTGAGCTCTGAGGAGGACCTGAGGAGGACCTGAGCTCTGAGGGAGACCTGAGCTCTGAGGAGGACCTGAGGGAGACCTGAGCTCTAAGGGAGACCTGAGGGAGACCTGAGCTCTGAGGGAGACCTGAGCTCTGAGGGAGACCTGAGCTCTAAGGGAGACCTGAGCTCTAAGGGAGACCTGAGGGAGACCTGAGCTCTAAGGGAGACCTGAGGGAGACCTGAGCTCTGAGGGAGACCTGAGCTCTAAGGGAGACCTGAGCTCTAAGGGAGACCTGAGGGAGACCTGAGCTCTAAGGGAGACCTGAGGGAGACCTGAGCTCTGAGGAGGACCTGAGCTCTGAGGAGGACCTGAGCTCTGAGGAGGACCTGAGGAGGACCTGAGGAGGACCTGAGGAGGACCTGAGCTCTGAGGGAGACCTGAGGGAGACCTGAGCTCTGAGGAGGACCTGAGGAGGACCTGAGCTCTGAGGGAGACCTGAGCTCTGAGGAGGACCTGAGGGAGACCTGAGCTCTGAGGAGGACCTGAGGAGGACCTGAGGAGGACCTGAGGAGGACCTGAGCTCTGAGGGAGACCTGAGGGAGACCTGAGCTCTGAGGAGGACCTGAGGGAGACCTGAGCTCTAAGGGAGACCTGAGGGAGACCTGAGCTCTGAGGGAGACCTGAGCTCTGAGGGAGACCTGAGCTCTAAGGGAGACCTGAGGGAGACCTGAGGGAGACCTGAGCTCTAAGGGAGACCTGAGGGAGACCTGAGCTCTGAGGAGGACCTGAGCTCTGAGGAGGACCTGAGCTCTGAGGAGGACCTGAGGAGGACCTGAGGAGGACCTGAGGAGGACCTGAGCTCTGAGGGAGACCTGAGGGAGACCTGAGCTCTGAGGAGGACCTGAGGAGGACCTGAGCTCTGAGGGAGACCTGAGCTCTGAGGAGGACCTGAGGAGGACCTGAGCTCTGAGGGAGACCTGAGCTCTGAGGAGGACCTGAGGGAGACCTGAGCTCTGAGGAGGACCTGAGGAGGACCTGAGCTCTGAGGGAGACCTGAGCTCTGAGGAGGACCTGAGGAGGACCTGAGGGAGACCTGAGCTCTGAGGAGGACCTGAGGAGGACCTGAGCTCTGAGGAGGACCTGAGGAGGACCTGAGCTCTGAGGAGGACCTGAGCTCTGAGGAGGACCTGAGGAGGACCTGAGGAGGACCTGATCTCTGAGGAGGACCTGATCTCTGAGGAGGACCTGAGCTCTGAGGAGGACCTGAGCTCTGAGGGGGACCTGAGCTCTGAGGGGGACCTGAGCTCTGAGGGGGACCTGAGCTCTGAGGAGGACCTGAGCTCTGAGGAGGACCTGATCTCTGAGGAGGACCTGAGCTCTGAGGGAGACCTAAACAGAAGCTTTGGGTGTCTGAAGAGCAGCCGGAGACAAAGTGACGTCCTCAGAGACTCTGAAGCTGCTTCTGATAGAAAGCTGTCACTCTGCACCTGCTGCACCTGAGCTAGTTAGCATGGAAGCTAACAGGCTAACAGCTGTTTGTAGCCTGAACAACAGCTGACTACAACCTGCACTGAGCTCCAGCCTGACTGATGGTAGACACTGAACGGGTCGGAGTCAGCTGGAGATCACATACATAGATTATTGATAGATCATCGATAGATACCTCCAGGAGACCACGCCCACTCAGGACACAGGAAGTGGAGACCACTCCAGATCTTGTGATGGTGCTAACCGTCGTTTCCAAACATGGCTACAAAAACTATTTCTTCACACATTTGGAGGAACTTTAAGCCTCTGGGTTACTCTATTAAAACAATATGCAAACTAGAAAATGGAAATGTAATTCCACTACAGCGTTATTATTCTCTACACATGGTTTGTGAGTGTTGAGTAAAAATTATAATGAAAATTAAAAACTTTTTTACATTTTCATTTCCACAAAACCTGTTTGTGTTAAAATAACGTGAAATAAAAACATCAGATTATGAGAAACTGACTTCCTGCACCTATTTGAGTAAACCTCAGGTAAGAAAAAGTGATAAACGTTCAGATGAATGAATAAAAATAAACCTATTTTGATCCCTTTGTCTGATAATAATTCAGCACATCCCTCCGTTTCCTCCTCAGACTTTGGCTTCAAAAGTCATTTTCATATCAGGACAGAAAAATTACATTTTGTGGATTATTTTCCAATTTCTGGCTAATCCCATAAACTGTTATGAAAATATGGGATTACAGGGAGACGACGGTAAAGAGACGACAGATCGCTTCGTTTGATTTCATCATCTTTACGGTGGACAGGTGGCCAAAAGTCTGTGGACAGACTGTGTGGAAGCCTTCCCTCTGGGGACATTTATGGTTGTCCAGGTGTTCTGCATCCAGGTACGAGTGTGCAGGAGCTCTATGTGGATGCTGTGTGATGTTATTTTATACATGTTGCTGATGTTACTCTATTCTGACTATTTCTGCCTCCCAAGTTCTCTGAGATTAAAGTGACAACTTCACAAGAACAAACTAAAAAACGTTTACAAGAAAAAGTCTTTTTTTGAATTACTATAAAAAAATAAAATCACAAATTTAACAAGACAAATACTTGTATATTCCATGGGATTAAAGTGATATAATTAAGAAAAAACTCACAAATTTTACAAAAAGCAGACTTGAATCTTGTGAGATTGAAGTGATTACGAGAAAAAACTCACATTTTCTCTGAGATTAAAGTTTCAAATTTCCAAATTTGGTTAAAGTGGTAAATTTATGAGAAAAAACCCTTCATATTCTCTGGGATTAAAGAGGCATATTTACGAGGAAACAGAATAACTTCATGGGAAAATAAAAAATATTCTCTGAGATTATAATTACAAGAAAACACACAATTTTTATGGGGAAAACCCTCTCATATTCTCTGACATTCAAGTTGTAGTTTAAGAGGTACTAAGAAGAAAATTCACAAATTGACCAAAAAAAGTTAAAGAAAACAAAAACCGGAGGAAACATCCACTCAAATAATCCTTTCACATGTTCAACACATCATGTAGATGGTAAAGAAAGAGCGGGGAAAGCAGAGCGAGCATCAAACGGCAACAACACCAGCAGACAGACGAGGCAGCAGGTCACATCGCTCAGCCTCTGATGTGACGGGCGACCATTAAAAGCATCGAGGACGCTGCCGTGACACCAAACGCCTCACACAGACTCCGACGACACATTTGACACAAGCAGACAGACAAACGTCACACTGGGTTCGGTCCTCCTGCTCCACACAGGAGACGGTTTCTGTCCAACAAAAGCACCTTCACTCATCATCCGGGACTGTTTTCAAAGGTGTGATCTATTTTTAACTGCTTCTATTTTTACTGAACGCTGCTTCTGTTACCAAGAAACTCAGCGTTCACAGAGAGGACGGAGCGGCTCGGACGGGAGGAGACCTTAGAGCACACCAGCTCACTTTGGGGTTCGTCAGTCTGACACGCAGACGTCACTAACCCTGACCAGAGCTGCAACGGGGCTGGTTACCACGACGACAGGAAAACAATAGAAAATATTTCTACAAATATAGCAAAATAAAAAAGCATGGAGCCGAGGGAGGAGGGGTCATATTCTAGGGGAAGAACTAAGAATTTCAGATTAAATTTATTACAAGAAACCAACTTGGATATTCTGAGATTAAACTTTGAGAAAAAACACAAATTTTACAAGAAATAAACTCACATACTCTGAGATTAAAGTGGTAAAGTTACAAGATAAAACTCAATATACAAGAAAAAGCCTTAATTAAACTAGATTATTATTATCTAGATGATTATTCTACAGAATATTCTCTGAGATCAGAGAATCCCTTAGAGGGTCATAAATTTGCCTGAAAAAATATTGGTTGTCTGTTTTGTTGTTAGGGAACCTCTTGGGTTCACTGTGTGAGGTCTGGGACGTTGAGGTTCGGACGCTGGTGCCCTCGGTGGTGTAGTAACTTTGATAAACTTCTGATTTAATGGAAGTGTAATGGAGTTTTTTCTCAGACTATGACCCCCTTCCCTCGGCTCCAGGGACAGTGTTTTCCTCCAGTGGCGCCGACTCGCCGGCGTAGGTTACCGAGCAGCTGTGGCTCACGTGAGGTTCTTGGGTCCGTTCTTACCTCGATGCTGGTGCTAAGGCTGGGCAGAGTGTCCGAGGTCACCGTTGTGCTTTGAAGGCTGGAGAAGTCCCACAGGTTGACGGGCGCCATGGGGTCCGCTGCCTTGGGAGACTCCGCCCATCTCTGACTGTCCAATAAGGTCACTTCGTAAAATTCCTGGATATCTGAGACGAGACGGGACAGAAAAAAACGGTTTAAACAAACCAAGAAAACAGTCAAAGAGCAGTTATCTTGCTGCGTCCTGCGTCTGACGTGTTCAAACCCGATAGGACGCAGTAAACCTGCTACTAATTATTTGAATTTAGATGTTAGCAGCCGGTGGGGGGGGGCACAGCCTGTGGTGTGTTTGGCTAATGGAACTGACAGCTTATGGCGCTAACGGAGCTAACGGAGCTAAACACACAGCAGGACTGAGTTTCTGTCCAGAGGAACATGAAGCAGCAGACTGTAGCATTAGGACCCCTTCAGTTGGCCCAGACAAAATGATTGGACAGGCTTTTTACCGTATCAGTTTCAACTAATACAACAAAGAAACGCTTCAAAATGAAGTTACAGACCTGCCTGCTAATGTGACAGTAAATAAACGTACTCAGGCACTTCAGCTGAGTGCAGCCGTTTTGCTTATTTGGTCTTTTATAGTTGAAAATTAAGTTTGAAGGAATCTTCAGCTTCATTTTGACTTCAAGTTAGAAATTGAATCCCTGGAGCTTTGAGGCATGTTGATGACAGATATCTGTACGATGTTTCAGGACATAAATCAGCAGAGCAGATCTGGAGGGACTCTGAGTGTTGGTGGGCCAGTGAAGCTCAGTCTCAGCTCTTCTGACATTCATCAGGTTACATCTTCGCAGATACAACAACAATAACAACAACAGCCAACAGGACTCGACCCGTGTCACCAGGGACAACTTTACAGACTGCAGGCGACCTGATCAGCACCATAAACACAGTAGATCACCTCAGAGTGTTATTCTAAGTGTGTGACAGCATCATGGAAAGGATCCCTACAGAGAGAGACCTGGAAGATCCTTTTGGGTTAACCACAAACAGCACACACACCAGACTACATTCACTAAAACAGGGATTTTAGCTCACAGGACACAGGAGCTGCTGATCTAAAATTGCCTCAAGTTATTGTGACTCTGGTCTTTTAAAAGATTAGTTCAGATGCAACATAATATTTGCGTAACCCTAAATTACATAGAAAAAACTAACCGATTGAGGCAGTGGCAAACCAGCAACCCCTGTTCTGTGAGGTAAAATTACTGTTTTTGTCAATGGAGTCTGGTAGATGAGGCAGTGTAGTGTTTTAGTACCTAACAGTCATTTAGACACCAGGATATGAACAAGCAGGACCCAGGTTTAAACATTCTGGAGTTATCGTTATTCATTAAAATTCGGTTAAATAAAATTAAAGTCATTTCAATAAAATGTTCACTTATGATGTCATTTAGTTTTGGGATCAGAATAAATTTGGCAACATTCATTATCAATCTAAATTAAACTGAAAACACATCATGCTTGGCTTCACAGGACAATTATTTGTGATTGATTGATAGTTTCATTGATATTATGAGCCCGTCCCTGCAGTTACAACTACCGTCAGTTTATGTGAGGCCAGTATTATAAAAAGATCCAGCCCAGTGGTCACATCCAACATGCTATTTTATTTTTGGACGCACAGTTCTGAGGAGGGCTCACAGAGAGCCGAGATCTAAAATAACCACGGCTTTCTTTGGCTCGGCGTGGCAGCTGACCGGCGGCTGGCTGGCTGGCCGGCCAGCACAGATGTTTTCCCATAAACCATCAGATCACCACTTCAACAGCTCCTCACTGATCACAGCAGCTACAGGCCATTAAATCTGATCAGACATCACGTTCATATGTGAGCTCGGGCTTCCACTGTACAAGTCTATCAACAGGCACGACAGCTTTAATTACAAAGCAGATATTATACACCGTAGGCAGTTATTGGGCAACCACTGCTTCTACTGAATATGTTTGTGCTGTTGTGCGACCAAACCTGCCCTTTAAAACACAAAAGTCCCACAAAGTGTTCTGTGAGGTAAAATGACTGTTTTTGTCAATGGAATCTGGTGGCTTAAAAGAGAGCGATCAAAGCCACCAGACTCTATTGACAAAACAGTCATTTTACCTCACAGAACACAGGAGCTACTGGTTTACTGCTGCCTCCATCAGTTCGCTTTATTTTGAGTTATTGTGTGTCACACAAATATTGAGCAGGATCTGAATGAACACTTTAAAACACCAAAGTCACACAACAACACAAACACACTGACTGATGGAGGCAGCAGCAGAGCAACAGCTCCTGTGTCCTGTGAGCTAAAATCCCTGTTTTTGTGAATGTAGTCTGGTGTGTGTGCAGAGAGCGATATAACGGCTGTTTGTGGTCATGTGTAATAACGTGTCCCATCGTCCAGCCAATCAGCTGTAACGGTGACACATTCCCTGTTTAAAGTCTTTTACTACACACGTGTGAATCCCAGTTACATTTCTACATAACCTGAAAGAATTCTGCAGCAGAATTAGTGTACTAAAGACACAATCAAACACAATGATTGTGGACATGGTGCGTGATCTTGAACACATCATCCTCTATATTTAAGAGCACTTCCTCCCTTTCACAGTAAAAGTCAATCGTGTCTCGGTGCCACGTGGAGCCGCTGCACTGACTCCACTCTGTAATCTCGTCTGTGCAGCTTCCGACCGACTCTGCTCCGACTGCAACATGATGAAAAATACAGCCAGCAGGTCAACAGACACATCAGGTCAAACCATCATATCAGATCATGTGTGTTTCATGGAGCGGGTTATTCGGCACAAAATACTGTAAATAACCGAGTGACACCAGAAAACCACTTTGCCGAGAAGCTGTCAGGACAGAAGAAGCAAAATCAGAGAAAATAAAAAGGCCCAAATGGCGATTTTTCACTGATATCATCAAATATTATGTAACACCCTTTGATGACTGAAAATAGCTCTGAATATCAACATAGTACAGAAGCTGCTGCAACACCTAAAAATACTACCTTCCCTCTTCACTTCCACATCTGTCTCATTGCTTTTACCCTCAGCATAGTAACTGTGCCACAGCAGCATGGACCCACAGACAGAAATATCTCAACAACTATCACTGCTAGCATGACAGTAACTCCTTAGTCTCGTCACTGAGAGTCTGAAGCAGCGTCCACCTAGATGGATTACAGGGAGGTGAAGGTCAGCCCGGGTCGGCCTGAGCAGGCCTGAACGGCTCGGCGGTAAACTGTCAAATCAGGACGCTGCAAACTGGGGAGAAAGGAGAGGAACAACAACCAGACTCCAGTCAGAAAGTGGAGGTTTTTCTACCAGCTCCCTGAGTCCTGCCCCTGGAGGCAGCAGCGTACCTTGATCTTATTCCATGGAAGTGTGGAAGTGACGTCATTCTCAGTGGACATGAAGCTAAAAACTGACGTCCGACTGTTTTCGCTGCAAATACAGTTGAGCCGTACTGTCGTTAGTTCTATTGAACCACAGGTTTTATTTACCAACACCAACAAAGAAATGCAGTTTAGCAGAGGATCGTAGCTATTGTGGGATTAAGTAACGTACATGTAACAGTGGTAGTTTTTGTTGTGGTTGTTTCACTTCCGCCAAGCTGATCTACAGATTTCTCAACTTCTGTTTGGTAATAACACGTTTGTTAATGGAATAAAACACCAAACGTGTGTGTGTGTGTGTGTGTGTGTGTGTGTGTGTGTGTGTGTGAGATGTGCACACGGAGGTGGGTACACGTCTTTATGTACTTTAGTGAACTTCAGATAACTATCTTGACACATTTACTCTGTGAAGGTCATTTCCGTGTTACACAGATTACAATATGAGCATGTTTTGTGCCAGCTGAGACTTAGCTTAGCGCCGGGACTCTGCTTCTCCAAAGTTGTGGTGTGCTGACGGCCATCTTGTTTCAGTAATACACTGACTATAGGACTTCATAGCCACACTTCAGATAGTCTGAACTGTCCCTTTAAGGGCAGGACGGTTTGGATGATGAGTTTAGCTTTCTGTGAGATTTGTCTTTAACAAATGTCAGACAGAGAAGCTGCAGTGAAAATAGCTGTGTGGTGTTAAAAGACAAGTGAAGGAGATTCTTCAAGAGAAAACTAAACAGGCCAAAGACCTAAAACCAGGCTGTGTGAACAGTCACTCAGCCGTCGCTCCGGCTGCTGAGAAATGGTGCAGCAGGTTTCCCGAGCGCCCCGGGGGACGACCTTAAACACAGCACTGTATTGATGTCCAATAAAAAGAGACCTCTGTGGAGTTGTGGGAGACTGTTAAGGGATCGTTTTACAGTGAAACCAGCGATGCCTTTCCCAAGTTAGAGGTTTGTGTTTGACAGCAGCACTGCAGTTAACACGGAGGCTGATACACATGAGGGAGGGGGGGCAGAGCCTCAATATGGTTCTGTTTGGAGAGCTAAAATTCATCTGTTTATATTCTACCAATGTTTTCAAAAGCTGAGCTCAGTGGAAGGCTCTTCAGTGTTTCTACCCATGATCCTCTGTGTCCACATCCTGGTGTCTGAGTGACTGGTAGGTAGTAAAAGTGTTGGAACTGGTCCAGTAGATCACCTCAGCCAGCAGACACCAAACGGGCTGCAATGGCTGCAACGTGATCCTTTGGGACAACTGCACCTGATCACAGTAGGTCCACTAAAAGAGCTTGTTTGATCCACTGACAGGCTCAGAGTGTTATTCTAAGTGTGTGACAGCATCATGGAAAGGATCCCTACAGAGAGAGACCTGGAAGATCCTTTTGGTTTAACCACAAACAGCACACACACCAGACTACATTCACTAAAACAGGGATTTTAGCTCAAAACATCAAATTCACTACAACTAGACCAGCAACTGTAGTCTACGAGGTAAAAATAGTGGATTTATCCTTTAAGCATGCTCTGCTGTTAGTTTCTGTTGTTGTGTGTTACACAAACATTGTGTTTTAAGCTTTATGCTTTTGGCAAGTTTCAATCAAGAAAAGTGGTGCTGACTCAGCAGCAGCAGCTCCTGTTGACTGTCACCATCACTGGATTACCGTGTCAACATGATGATTATGAGCAGAGATGTGACGTTAGACTTTGTTGTCTTTATTCATTTTCTAAGCAGATTTATGGACAATAAGCCACACTGATGTACACACTGAAGTATCTACAGGACATCTGCATGCTCAGACTTGACTTTGAGGTTAAGAGGAAATGGAGCCCGTTTTTAGCTCAGTGCATGGAAAGAAATAATGTGTACACATAAATGTCCAGGCCCAAATAATCATAAAGATCACAGAGCCAAAGTGGGGTCTTAAGTTCAACTTGTTATTTTCAACCTTCCTCACATATCAAATTAAAGGCGGTGGACGGATCAGAGAACAGTCCTTTCTGTGAGAGCAAACTGATCATATTAAGCAGTCGCACTGACACAAGAGCGCCTGTTGTACAGTCTAATAAAAGACCACACCTATTTAGACTGCTGTTGGCATCAGAGCAGAAGCTCTCTGTGGAAAAATACACAGCGGCCACAAAGTCGCCACACCCAGAGTGTGTGCAGAGGTCAACAGTGTGGATCAAACACTGCTTTAAATGCCACTCACAACTGAAGTCTGACAAGCTCCAAACTGGTACAACTGGAACATTTAGAAACGCCGTTGTGTCTTCAGTCCCAAAAAGGCGCCTTCTACGTACAGATGATGAAGAAAAACCAGTCAAGCTGCCGCCAAATTCACCTTGTTTCATCACTAATCCAGTGCTGACAGCAGACTCAAACCTGGAAACGACTCCACAGGTTCAGAGTCGTGTTCAATCACTGCCCTCAACAACAAACGGCTCCAACACAACCTGCTGCCAAAACCACCACGTCTCCTTTTCACATTTCTTTTTCCAACCCTGCTCAATAAACAGCATACAACAAGGAGCAAACCCTAGCAGTTCTCCTTTCAGTCTTTGTGCTAAGCTAGGCTAAGCATGTCCATCTGAAACTTGTGACTCTGGACAGGAGTTCTAACGTTATGAGGACCTGCAGACACCGCGGCCACTTCACTGTGTTTCTCTGAGAAACATCACGGACGTATGATGACGTTTGACTTTCAAACTTCTCCCTGAAACCAATAAAAGGTCCCCCAGGCTTCAGGGTGGTCGTCTAGCAGGTTTACTAAGTTTCTGTCCCAAAGAGGCTTCCGGTTACTGTTTGAAGAGACTTGAAAGGCTCACAGACAAGATGGCACAGGCCGAGTCTGCAGCTGTCTGAAGGTGAAGCTAAAGATCTTAAAAAGGTCCCATGTTTTTTCAACATAAATGTGTTCCAGGTCACTAAACTCCAGAAAAATCCTCTCTCTCTTTTTCTCCTGCTGCATCTTCCAGTAAATGTGTGTGAAATCACACACTGTGATGCCATAAGGGGATCATGTGACCTCCTCCGGCCCTTCAGCAGGCCGACTAAAACACTCCTGACTCCTCCTCTCAGCTCACGTCGAAGGCAAGAGCAGAACATTATTCATTTTTGTGTTGGTGACTTTCTTGACTTGCAAAATGATCTTTAAAACTGACAAACATCGTGTGTGTGATGAGGTCAACAGGAAGGCGCGGGACTTCACCTCTATTACGTGCTGAGCTGATGGGGCTTTGGAAATTAAACTGAAGGAAGTGATGAGTTTGCGATAACAGCAAAGTAACAGGGAGCACATCAGAAAAGTGGGATGACTAGTACTAAATTAACAGAAACTACAAACCAACACCTGTCTCCAACATAAACCTGTTTCAAATTAAGACCTCGTTGTGTCTGAACCACTGCTGAAACCTTTCAAATTCAAATCCAACTTTTCAGCAATCTTGTTTATATTTAGATATGACTTGTGCAAAAACAACTAGTCAATTAATCAACTCGTCGTCAACTGGTAACGATGTCGACAGTCTGCTTTAGGTTATTCATGATGATGAGATTAAAGTCTCAGTGTTCGTGGCAGTGCTACAACCTGCACCATCAGCTGGGTGAAGTCAATTTCAAGGTCAGGAAAAAGTCTGAGTGGCTGAAAGTTTCATGTCAGCAGCAAGAAAATAAGGTGGCTGTTTTATTCAAATGAGGCAGTACAAACCGAGTCACTGATGTTTTGGTAGAAACCAGATCTTAGAAGTTCCACTGAAACCAACAACAACAACGAACCATCACAGTGTTTCAGGTGCAATTTGGGCAAATTAAATACATGAAGGATGCAACCAAGCTATTTAAACATCCTCCAATCAGGAGACGTAGTCAAATAAGCAGACAGAGCGTCTACAAACCATGAGTGCCAGTCCACCTTTTTCAGAATGAATGAAACATGTGACACTACAACACATGTGGGGGGCAAATGTTTGTTTTTTCACCCCCACTTTTTGATCAGACAACTTTGCCATTTCTAGATATTTGAGCAAGTTTGGATCAAAATGAGTTCTATCTGGTGGCGTCATGCGTCAATACGAGTTGAAGATAACATTTCCAGTTCTTACCGAAGCTGTTTTCTCATAAAAACTCCAGAGAGTTCCCAGAGAATCCAGTCTGAACATCCAGAGCCACAATCACACAGCAGCAGACCGTCTGTCAGCCTGTTTCCACCTGCCGAGGGCTGCAGGAGGCGGGACAGGATGCTGAAGGACTCAAAACAGCTTTTATTTCACGAGAAATCACAGGAAGTCCTCTCTCCCATTAGTGTCAGTTCTGACTGGACGCTGTGAAGCCATCAGCTTCACCACTGAGGTCCAAACAAAACACCAGAGAACTACGAGAGATCCGATAACGAACTACGTTACTGCGTCCTGTCTGTCTGTCTGTTTTCAATCACTGAGCCTGGTGGGAGTTTAAAGTCCCACAATGAGATGGTGTGGATCTTTTTCCTGGAAGACCGGGGTTCAAGTCCCACGTCGACTAACAAAGGCGACATTAATAGTTCACTTTACACACACAGTGTCTGTAGGATTAGGTCGTTCTTTAGGGTTTACTGTTATTTTCAACATTTTCCTGCTGTACCTCCCCTCGCTCATCACTAATCATCAGCATGATTCATCCTCAGGGGTCGATGAACGTCTGCACAACATGTCATGACAATCCATCCAGTGGTCATCGAGATATTAAAGTCTGGAGCATCAGGACGGTGCTGCAGCCCCTACAGTCCCTCTGCAGGCTAATAATCTACAGGACCTTTGGTTCCATGTGAAGTTTTCCGTGTTATATCGCCGTAAATTTACTCTTTTGAGATTTTGGATGGTTGGTCTGACAAAACAGGACACGTGAGGATGTTGCCTTTGGTTGTTGGAACTCACGAAGGAGAATTTCTCACCATTTTTCTGTATTTCCTGATTTCATACACTATTCACTCACTCGTACTTTGCCGCTCTCGACCTTGACGTCACGAGTCGTGGGCAGCCCAAACCTTCAAAGTTCAGTCACGCTGCAATTAGCAGAGTAACATCCAGATCTTTAGGGCTGAAAACTGAATTTTCGATTTATTAAATTGGAAAGATTCGATGGATGCCATCTGTTTCTCTGAGAGGAATGAGGCCAGTCTGGACTGAAAGAATGAGAAGAAAAACAGAAACTGAAGCACACAGCTCTCCCTCTCTGTAAATCAGCAGTGGCGGTGGGAGGGGGGCGGATTATGGACTGGGGGTAATCGTCGTGTCCACAGAGGGATTACACTGCTCGGCCTGCTGCAGACATCTCTTTTTGGGGGGTTTGGCAGATTGAAAACTGTGCGGCAGAAATCTATTTTTCATCAGCGACTCTCGGTCGTTGGGACGTCAGGGTGAGCGTGACAAACGCACCGCGGCACGGAGCAAGTGTTCACGCTACAGGAGCGGGCCGAGTCGGTCTGACAGCACTCAACTAATTATTATTATTATTTCATGTGAGGAGTCGAAGAAGGCCACGAGCCGACAGCAGAACTTATTGTCTTTACGTGAAATCATGATCAACGTGTTCACATGTCCTGACTTCATGTGAATTTTGGTGTAAAAATCTGCAAAATACAGACATTTGTTTCACATGTGAGAAAAGTTTATCAATCTCAATATTTTCCGAGAGATTTTTCACACATTGTCCATATTGTGACACAACATCAACACTGGAAAGTATTCTGTTCAAGTCCTACTGAAATAAAGCTGAGAGAGCTGCTGAGAAATGTTTTGCCTCTCGACTGTCTGTGACTACGGCAAAAAATGCTTCAATTATTTCATTTTTTTAATTATTTCGTCGAAATTACTGAAACGAAGCACATTAAGCCACATCGAGTGATGATGTTTCTCACATTTGGCAGCGTCTGACCATGATGATACTCTTTTCAGTAAGTTTCCTCCATGCTGAGCTGCTGTCTGAACTACAGACTGTACTTCCTCATTTTCTGTCTGCCGTTAGCAAACAGTTGTAATAGTTTAGTGCCGGAACCAGAATACAGAGGGAAGGAATGAGGGTTTCTACCTTTTGAGCTACAGGCAATATGAAAGCACTGACGGCCAGTCTGATGGGCACTGAAATACATCTTTAAGCACAAACAGTTTGGACTAGGCACAAACGGACATTAGCTAGAAGCTGCCTGAGGTACCAGCTGTGTTAGCTTAGCACTGGTCCCCTCCCGCTGTGGCGTTTGGTCCGACCCAACGAAGCGGGACGTACAAACAGTTAGCATTAGCAAACAAAGCTAACAAGGCACTTTTCTCTTTGTGCAGTAGACATTTTCCTGATTCCACCTCCTTTAGTTCTTCTATTCATCCATGTTCAGTCTTTAAAACAGCATGGAGGGTTAATGGGCAAAGTAAGAAAGAAAGAAGAGCTCAAGCTCAAGTCGAAAGCATCGACACTGACAACACTCACTCAAAACAGCTCCATGTAACGTAGAAATGTACTAAATAGCTGCACAGTCACAGCTGATATTTCCTACCAAACTTCAGTCTGACTTCACCAACGTGACGACTCAACATAATCACAAAGATGACGCATTAATGGCGCACTGCAGCTGAGTTTAGCACTTTTAAACTGATCGGTATTGGCTGCATGAAGCCCATCTGATGTCCGTCCCAGCTCAGACTCTCTCCACATAACCAGAGGGTTTTCACACAGAATGAGAGCTTGTTGACGTATGCGGCTCATGTTTTATTTGTTTCCACTTCTCACTGTCAATCCTCCATCAGTGGACAGAAACTCTGGAGCCTCACCGACCCAGACAACACTAAATCTATTGGAAAAGTAATCAGTCATGACGGGACCGTGCTTCCAGCTGCAGAGCAACCAAACAGAAGACGGATGAAGATGAGGAGAGCAGAAAGCAGGCCACTGAGTTCACACTGACGATCTCCTCTCATCTATTAGTGATGAAGACGCTGAGAGGAGGAAGATGAACTGGATGTTTGCTGAATGAAGAGAAACTGAAAAACTGAGAAACATTGTCTGTGCTGAACCAGAGAGTCTGATGACATTACCAAGTTAAATCGGACGTGCAAATTTAAACCTGACATTTACACTAATACGCATCAACATATATACACACTGAATGCTTTCAGCAGACAGTGGAAAGAGAGGGTTATTAAAGGAAAATTATATTAAAGGATCCCTACAGAGAGAGACCTGGAAGATCCTTTTGGTTTAACCACAAACAGCCGTTATATCGCTCTCACTCAAGGCAGCAGCAGAGCAGCAGCTCCTAAATCCCTGTTTTAGTGAATGTAGTCTGGTGTGTGTGCTGTTTGTTGTTAAACCAAAAGGATCTTCCAGGTCTCTCTCTGTAGGGATCCTTTCCATGGTGCTGTCACACACTCTGAGCCTTTGGTACAGTTGCCCCGTTTGGTGTCTGCTGGCTGAGGTGATCTACTGGACCAGTTCCAACACTTTTACTACCTACCAGTCACTCAGACACCAGGATGAGGACACAGAGGACCCAGTGTTAGAAACAGTGAAGTTCTCTACTAAATGTGGGTCTCCTGTGAGGGGACGTATAAGAGGCCAATTTACAGGCTCACATGGATTCTTGTACATTCGGCTTCTTAAATATTTTATTAGCGATACTGGATTCCTTTACATTAGTTTCCCTTATGACACTCAGCAGGCAAAGTGATTACATTACATAATAAATCAAGTAGGTACTGTTGTTGCATACTGCATCACTGGATCTGTTTTTACTGGAATCCTTTAGTGCACTAAAAGTACTAACACCACAATGTAAAAATACTCTGCTAGAAGTTATAATCCCTTGAAAATGTAGTTAAAGTAAAAGTACTCTGTGGCTGTATTATTATATTCATCAGTAGATTATTGATCCTCATCATTGATGGAAAAGCAGGTTTTTACAGTTGGAGCCCATTTTGAACTATTTCATTCTGAATTCAAACCTTTTCCAGATCGACTCAGTGCCGTTTCCCACTCAAATGTATTTTCTAATACAAACATGCAATTCTAAGTCTGTTCAAATTTCTTGGGCGCGTCACCTGTTTTACACGCTACCTGAAAATGTGCACAAACAGTAAACACTGTAAATGGTAGAAATTAAAACCCACAATTCAAAAAAAGGATCCACAGACGTTCCTTTATCCCGTCAGGGTGACGTTCGGTGACGCTGAAGAACCTGAGCTACTCTTTCCCACTCAGACAGTCAGACAGTTATGAGTCCTGGGAAACTCAAACACATCGGACCACATTCCTGCTGCTCGGCGTCCGTTAACCCTGCAGCAGCGTCTCCGTTTACTCTGGTCCCGTTAGCTGGAAGCGAGGTGACAGCTCGTCACCAACACACGCCACCCACATCAAAAACGCCGACTGCTGGAAACCTGCAGGGAGCCTCCAGCGCCACAACCCAACAAGATTAACTGATATCTTTACAAACCAATTGAGGAACTGGTTCATACCTGGTTGACACTTTATGTTGGTGAAGGTTTAGAGAAACTAAAACATCACTTCATAAATAACACCATGACGACCAGAGGTTCATCTGGGATGGAGAAACACTCTGACTGTGACTTTAGCTGCTGTCTGTAGCTGCAGCACAACAAAGCAGGAAGTACATCCAAGAAACACATTTAAAGCAGCAGAAGAAGAAACACAGCCTGTTTGATCCTGTTAGAAACACATTTAAAGCAGCAGAAGAAGAAACGCGGCCTGTTTGATCCTGTTAGAAACACATTTAAAGCAGCAGCAGAAGAAGAAACACGGCCTGTTTGATCCCGTTAGAAACACATTTAAAGCAGCAGAAGAAGAAACGCAGCCTGTTTGATCCTGTTAGAAACACATTTAAAGCAGCAGAAGAAGAAACGCGGCCTGTTTGATCCTGTTAGAAACACATTTAAAGCAGCAGAAGAAGAAACGCGGCCTGTTTGATCCCGTTAGAAACACATTTAAAGCAGCAGAAGAAGAAACGCGGCCCCGTTTGATCCCGTTAGAAACACATTTAAAGCAGCAGAAGAAGAAACGCGGCCTGTTTGATCCCGTTAGAAACACATTTAAAGCAGCAGAAGAAGAAACACGGCCCCGTTTGATCCCGTTAGAAACGACCAAACCAGCTCCTGGTGGCGATGGAGCCGTGCTGACTTCTGGGTAACGCTGGTGACGTACTGAGAACTACTTCTCTCTCCTCTGCAGCACCAGATCTCAGTGGACCACCTCAGACTCTTCCTGACCTCTGACCTCTGCGTCACCACCCTGTCGATAACGCTACTGTTTTCACCACTTCAACAGATTCCTTCTGAGGTGTTTTCTTTCTCTTCCAGATGCTGCTGATGTTTACGTTGTGTGTGTGCTGCTGCTGTAAACCCTGAGCCCCCACACGGTCACACCGACACACTGACACGCTTTATGACCTCTCGCCCCGCTGTGACGGCCACACGGGAGCAACAAACACGGGGACGGCTGCACCGTCGGCGGCCACATCTTCCCTGCAGACCTACACACACGCCGAGGTCGGACAGGTCTCCACGTTATCAGTTTTCCAAGTGATATCTGACCTTCGAGAATGAATCCAGAGGTTCACAGCATGTTTGGGTGTAAAGATTAATGTGTAGAACAGTCGGAGCTTCAGCTACAGTAACTGTGTTTAGATGGACCCTGATATTCCACGAATTATAGGAATAATAACACTAGAAAACACTAGAAAGGATCAGTCAGTTTACCATTCTGTCATATTTCCAGCAGACTGGACTCTTCACAGCAGGAGTGTCAATAAAGTTATATTCTGATTAAACGCACATCTTTATTCAGCATCCCTGTAAACAGTTCAGCTGGAGTCTCTCATCAGAATGACTACATACTGTCCATTTAACTGCAGCTGTTCACAGACAAACACAGGTGATTAACAGGTATTAATACGGCCGTCAAAGACCCCGACACGTCCTCCTCCTGCTGATGACTGGCTTCGTTCTCCAGACACAAACCTGCACACAAGCTTTGCTTTGCCCCCCCCGCTACTGATGCTACTACATTAATACACAGAGGCCGTCATCACCAGGTGAGTAACTCTCACCTGCCCGACCAAACCTCCAGACAATTGAGGAGAAAGAAGCTCAGTGGACCTGTGACCTCTCTGAACAGACCTCTCACACGGTGTCTGAACAATAAGCGACACCAGCGACTAAACCAGTCTGATGCCTTGTTTCCTCTGATCGGTCTTATGGAGCAGCAGCAGCTGATCGGTGGAGCTGAACGAGGAGTTACCTGTCCGATAGCTCCTCGTCTCCCCACAGACACCTGAATGAGCTGCTGATGAGGGAGGAGATACCAGAAGAACAACCTGCTGCTGTCGGCTGATCGCTTTCACTGAACTAACATCTGATTTCAACGAGGGCGGAGAGTCAGAACTCGCCGTCTTTTACTGGAGCGGTGACGTCTGCGGTCTGATCAGCTGATCGATACGGGGTCTGTTACCATGGTGACGACAACAACAGAAGTGCGATACAGCCGTCGGACGCCCGCTTGCTGTCAGGAGTAACTCTGGCGTTGCTATGAACTGTGGGAGCTCAGGGAGGCGGCGGCTCCGTACCGTCGTCTACTTTCACTATTAAACATGGTCCTAAACCATTCATTGGATTTTTCATCCAGCAGAGAGCGAAATCTACTTTCTTTTGTTTGTTTTTGTAGTTATTTTCATTTTCTCGTGTGTGTTCGTGGGGGCAGAGAACTCATTTTGTTCACTTAAAGATTAAACATGAAAACTAACTTGAGTCTTTGTTGATCACCACTAATAAGGAAAACATTTGTAAAAAGTGACTGAGGTCCATTTCCTGATCTAAACCTTAATGTTGGAGCCCGTGGAGCGTTAGAAAGCTGCGACTAACCAGCTTCTCCAGCTGGACTCAGTGTTTGGGATAAACACTGAGTCAGCTTGTGTTCTTGTTGGTGCCATTTAGCTCCCACAAGTTCATATTTACGGGTCACAGAAAAGAGGTTGTTTGGAGGACAAATAAAAACTTTAAAAAGGTATTTTTTAATTTAGGTACCAGTTTTTTGGCCTATTTTTAATAATATTTAACTCCTGGCACCTGCAACGGCTTAACTGAGAACCTGATCAAACTTTTTAAGGACTGCTCCTAGTTTTCCCAGGTGCGGTGGTGACCCTCTGGAGAAGTGGTTTCTGGGTGAGAGTGAGGCGGTCGTACCTATGAGAGCCTGGAAGAGGTTGCTCTGGAAGATGTCGATGACCCTCTGGATGGAGTGTCGGAGCTGGCGGTCCTCGGCGTGGTGCAGCTTGGCCCGGTACTCCTCCAGCAGCAGCAGGGCTCGCTGTGCATCTGGGCGACAGGAGGAGGAGGAGGAGGAGGAGGAGGAAGAGGAGGTGAGTTGGGGAAGAGACAGAGAAGCAGTCGCTGCTGCCGCCGCTTCATTGTGGCCTCAGCGACTAATGAAAAGTGATGTGAGGCGCGATGGCGGCAGAGAGAAGCGTCGACTGTGGTCTGAATGAACAGCTGCTTCACTGCTGCAATAATCTGATCCCTGAAACACTGAGCTCATATCAGAGTCTAATACTTAAAGCTTTAATATTTAGTTTAACATTTAATACTGCCAAACATGAAGACATGTGAGGCTGTGGGGGGGTTCAGGTCAGAATAAACAGAGCAACAGATGAGTATAAAGGTCAGAGTATCAGAAGGAAGCTTCAGGTCACATTTGTGCATCACAACTAATCCTCACTACACCAAAACTTAAAGAAAATCACCTAAAATGTGCATGTTGTAATTAAAAGCTGATACACAAACATCCAGGACCTTTTAAATGATTATCAAGGCTAACAATGACCTTATTTTAGACTTTTTAAGGAGCTGGAGAGAGAGTTTGTTGAAACATTAACATTATTTTCATTAGATTAGATTAGATAGGTCTTTATTATCCCACAGCGGAGAAATTACAAGTGATATAAACAGGAGGAAATATAAAAACTATTTAAACAAGCGGAAGTATGAAACTGATGTTACATTATAAGTTAATATTCTGATTATTTTGTCTATAAAACAGAGCCCAAAATCACATGTTCAAACAAATACACAAAGATACTCAGTTTACAATAATACAGGTCCATAAGTGATCATTATTTTCATTGTCGATTCATCCGTCAATTATCTCATTGGGTAATCAGGTGTCTTCTTTTGGCCACAAGCGGAAGAGAAATCGGTTTATTGTCACAGAGGAGCAAAGAAACTAGAAAATATTCACATCTAAGAAGCTGGAATCAGAGAATTTGGGTTTTTTTCCTTGAATATCAAAATAGTTGGCAGGAGGAAAGAAGCAAATCCTCATAATTCAGAAGCTGGAGCTGCAGTGTTTGGTATTTTCACTAAAGAAACTACTTAAAATGATTAATCAACTTATCTATTAAGGGACAAACAGGTGAGTGAATGGGCTCCGAGGGAAGCACCAGGTCAGCTCGAGGTTTATTACAGGCCATCAGACCGTCCGGTCCTGCTGCTGCTCAAGAAACAAGTCTGATCAAAACAAAAACTATAAAAACTCAGATCAACAGTGAAAATGTGACGCTAACAGAGGCTGAATTTAAGGTTTTTTTCCTTGGTTTAAGGTGAGCAGAGCTGAAACAGCAAGTCAGAGTAAAGTTTCCTCCAGAAAGCCGTTTAGCCGAAGCTCATGACAACTTCGATACCAGACGAAAGCCCCAAAAAACAGCCCGAGTGATTAAACACACGTCATTAGCTGTGTGAAATCTCCCCTCTGAAGGACGGCGGCTTATTTTGTGACTGTGTGGTGTTTGTTTGCCGCCTCTGTGATAAAAACACGGCAGGAAAACGTGAAATGAAGAGATATTTAACAGATAACCGAACAGCTGAGGAGATTAATCGATGATTATTTTCATTTTTAATTGATTGTTAAAGACTTGAGCCTGATTAAATGACAGATTATCTTTAAATACAGGTTACTCCGAGTCCATCAGTTAATCATTTAAGTCATTTTTTAAGCTGGAATACCAAACGCTCTCTGGTTCCAGCCTCTCAAACATCAAGTCTTTCTTCTTTTCTCTGTTTCGTGTCGTCGTAAACTGATCATCTCTGTGTTTTGGGCTCCCGCTCACACAAAACGGGACGTTTACAGACTTCACTTTGGGCTCTGGGAGCGTTTTATCGACTAAGCAGGTAGCTGATTAATTGGAAAAAGACAGATTGATCAAAACAATGTGAACACAATCATTGGTTTCAGCCCCAAAAAGTAACTGCAACAGTAAAGAGAGAGTCAGCTTACGGCTTATGGGGAAGTTGAAAGTAAACCAGTTATAATTGTGTGTATTTCTGTTCTAAATAATTCAGCATCACTACATGAAGTGTGTGTTAGTCGGTGTCTTAATGTCAAATAAACTAAACTAACAGATCATTTAATTGCCTGCAAACCATTAAAGTAACTGACCCAGTTTAATTAGTGCACTTTTACTGTTTCATTTAGATTTAAAAAGTGACATTAAGATGCATCTCTTTGGGCTCTGGGGTCCTGTGATGGATATTTTTCATCATTATTGACATTTTACAGAACCAAGTGATCAATCAAACAAATATCAACCCATCAGCTGATCGTTAACAGAGTTTTGATGTATTTCTGGTGGATTTAGCTGCTGCAGTAGATCGTGTGTCCCAGTGAAAGTCCTGTTTGATACTATGGGAGTTAAAACATAATTACTAAGTATAATTAGGTTGCTATTAACTCGCTGTTTGGCGCTATTGACACTGACACAAATTAGGAATCTGATTTTTTTAAGGATTAAAATAAAAGCGCACAACTTTATTAGTACCACAAATATTTAAGGGTGTTTTTTCTAAATTTTCCAGTTAACCTACTTCACGAATGCTGCGTTGAAGTTCCTTGTAAATATTTTATTAATATTAGAGTTTATTTTTAGTCGGGCTCGTCTCCAGACAAGGTGCCCCATATACAACTTGGTTAGCAACAGCGGCTAACCGGCTAACCCTACTTTAACTCACTTTACCTGACTGGCACGGCACGGCTCAGCAGGGCCGAAATAAGCCGTGCGGGCTGCCCCCGTGTCGGGCTGTGTGTGTGTTAGTGTGTGTCCGTGTTTGTTGGGGTGTTTTGGGTGTTTATCCGAGGCTGCTGTGTGAGTTTCTCCCAGCGGTTAGCCGAGCTAGCTTGCTAGTTAATATGTGAAGTGAGAGCGGCTTACCTTTCTTTCTGACTGGCATGGTAACGCTGGGGTCTGGCTCGGCTCGGCTCGGCTCGGCTCGGTGTGGAGCTAGTTCTGTGTTAGCCACATACACTCCTCGCACAGGACGGGGTTTTTATTGATTATTCCGCCGGTTGAAGCCCGCTGTCACCGCTCCAAGTCTGAAGAAAATCCCTCCACGACGACACCAAGTTCCCTCCGAGCCAAACAAACTAACTGTCAGGGGAAAACTGACACGTCCAACCGAAATAACAACACCAGGTCTCCGGGGGAAACTACCACAAAAACACACAGGAGTCCCGCTTCACAGTAATGTCACACAGGGCGATTAAAATCCAGAAAAGAGGCTCCGTCCGTTACCGACTCTACGTGCTGTACTTCCCCGCCAGAGAGGCTCCCTGCCCCGGCGTGCACCGCGCAGGCTGTCCGCGGAAACCTAGTGGGACCCGCCGTGCGCCAAACTCCGTGCAAAAAACACTCAGTTTTCGTGCGGTGCATGCGTGAGCTGCCCGCTGCTGAAACTGTGGAGGGAAGCGACCAGCTCCGGAGCTCTGGTGGTTATTCCAGAATTAAATAAATAAAAAACTTCAAAGTCCAGCCTGGTGGCACACCTAAACTCAAGCCGTGCCAAGCCCAGACTGATTTATCCCGCACTGGCACGCACACTTGGGCTATATGTGTATCATTCTCTGCAACAGCCTGCGTTGTGCATTCGTGTCAAACTTCTCTCAGTGCAAATCCCTCCTCTCTTTTTCCTGCACTTCCTCTTTTTTTTCTCCTCCTTCTCCTCTTTCCTTCTTCTTCTTCTCCTTCCTCCTCCTCCTCCTCCTCCTCCACCTCCCCCAGGTCTACAAATTCCAAACTTTCCTCCAAAATGGCGTCTCACAGAGCTGGAAATGTGCACCATGTGATTTCCAAAAGCCTACACCCCTTCAACCTGCCGCCCAATCATGCAGCTCACCTACAAGACTGAGGAAGAAGAGGAGGGTCAGAGGGGAGGAAGGAAAAAGTTTTAGCATGAAGGGAGAAAGGGGAGGTGGGGGAGTGAGGGAAGAGGGAGGAAGAGGGGATGAAAGTGGGGCTGCAGAGTACAAAGAAAGCAGGAAAAACTCCAGGATGAAGAGGGATGGAGGGTTAGAGGTGAGGAAGAGGAGGTGGAAGATGGACTAGAGGGGAGGAAGAGGAAAAGAGAAAAAAACATGGATGAAGAAGGCAAAACTGAGAAGGAAACAAACAGGGGAGGAGGAGGAGTGTAAAATCTGTGGGAGAAAGGGAAAGGGGAGGAGGAGGAGGTGAGAGAAGAGGGGAGGAAAGGATGTGAAACTGGAAGGAAGAGCAATGGATGACTGAGGAAGAGGAGGGGAAGTGATGGAGGATGAAGAAGACAGAGCTGCAAACACAAACACTGAAGCGACTGCTGAAAAGAAAAATTAATTATTAAATTAATTTATTCATCAATTAAACTGATCTGTTTACTAGTTATTATATTTCACAGCATTGTTGTTATTAACTGCACTCATATATTATATTTTATATATTAAACACTGTCTACACACATATATATACATATACACATATATATGTGTACTTCTATATCAGTAGTATTATTACTTAATTCAAACAAAAGTATTATCAGCTAAATTTACTTGAAGTATCAAAAGTAAAAGTACATTTCACAGCATATTATTATCTAAAGTTAGAATCTTTTTATCACTAACGAATAAATGAGAGAATATTTAAATGTATTGTGTGTCCTGTTATAGTGGAGCAGCATATTAGACAGGGTTTTATGTCAAAAGTATAAGAGTTCAGTGAACTCTGAGGTGAAGGACATGCAGCATGACATGGAAACAGTCCAGGTACCTCAAAATTATACTGAAGTACAATACTTGAGTAAATGTACTTAGTTACATTCTTAATTATATTAGAGTTTTTCTCTCATGTATTTACTGTAAATATGAAGCTAAAGCCAGCTGCTGCTTACTGTCCCTTTAAAGGCCTTTAGGTGCACAAAAAAAGACCGTAGCATTAAACCTCTCTGCACTTTATGAGTGTTTAAATTTGTACTTTTGTGTATTTTTTAGTTTCGTCATATAAAAACGTCGCTGTGAAAAAACAGCTGATTATTATTATTATAATAATTATTATTATCATTATTTTGATCAGCATTTAAAAGACGTCAGTGTTTGGTTAGAGTGTGTCTGCAGGACTCTGATTTTATATTATTTATTTAATCTCTCGTGGTGATGTACTAGGCTGCACATATTCTTATTTATCAGAAAGATTTCTGATAAATTTCTGTGGTTTTGGTTAATTTGTTGGTTTTTGTATGAAACTAATTTCTATTTTTTCTGTTATGATCACAAAGTCGCCTAAATGTGTCGTAATCAATGTGCTAATTAAAGGGAGCTTCCTGCTGCGTGATTAATGATCCAAAATAAGAGAAATCTGATTGTTTAGTTACTTTAGACCAATGGAGAGGTCAGAGGTCAGGCGGTGAACCCACCTGTGGAACAGATCCATGCTTTGGTCGCGACGAAGATGAAACAGCCTCCTCCTCCCCCTCCTCCTCCTCCTCCTCCTCCTCCCTGTGTGAAACATCTCCTCTTTGTCTCTCTTTGTCTGTCATGTCGTCTCCTCTCTCATGTGCTGATGCAAAACCACTCGAAGCTCTGGCCCAGATTAAAGAGAGCAGTTCCGGTGAAAGGAGGAGGCCTTTATTTTTAGACGGTCATGTTTAATGAATGACCTCGCCTTGAGTCTCAGGCTCGTCGTATTAAAGTAGAGAAGGAGAGGCCTGCTCTGCTCTCACGCCATCAGCCGCCCCCTGACACACACAGCCATCCAATATGGCTAAAATAAGATGTCAGAGATCAAACTCAAATGTAGATTTTTATACTTTTATACTGATTTGAATGCCATCCTCAGATGGTTACCTGCACTCTGCACCAGATGAACAGATATCGTGCTCAGATTATACATTCTCCTCATATTTATTGCACACTCGGCTATAAGAGGCACCTCCATGTGTGCTCAACTTTAGTCCGCTCTCTAGAAATACAGAAACACGAGCACGCCTGCACAGCGTGGCTGCGTCCGGCCGCACATCTCTGTCTAAATGTGTGCTTACACTCACACTTCAGTAATGTTCAGTGGATATTAAAGCAGGATACAAGTGCTTCAGTTTCTGACCTCCGAACTAGCAAAAAACAGCAGCACAAAGAGAATCAACTAGCTTTCAAAACTTCCTCATACTGACTCATCTGCAGTGACAGTCGTTGTACATCTGCGTCGCTACATTTATACACTGTCTCATCACTTTTGCTCATAATAGAATTGAAGCACAGACACAGAAACAGACTGCACACTGTCGGACATCTTGATCTACTGGATGACTCTCGTGTTTCTTCCTAAAACCCCCAAAGCTGCCCAGAAACGTGTGCTGTTCATTTTACCCACAAATAAACCTACTACAATATTACTGGTGCTTATAATATAATATAATATAGATAACTGTCAGGGTGGGGAGGGAGTCCTGTGTCCATTCATAGTCCCAAAGGTCTCCATAAATATGCTTCACTCTTCTGTGGGTCCTGTTCTCATTCCCAGATCGTCCCAGAATACTGGCGTGTTGTCTCGCCATCCAAACGCACCACTTCGTACCAAGAACAGAGGCGTACAGGACCATCGTTGTCATGGTAATAACAAAGAACCACGTGGTTAGCATCGTGAAGCGGTGTCAGTTTGGTTAGGTTTAGGGAAAGATTCTGTGGAAATAATTACATGAGTAACATAAGTTCAGTCAAAATAAGTGACTGCTTTCTTTTGGTTTCTCGTGTGGGAACAGTGGGAAGCAAAGCTATTTTTACCAGGAAGGTAAAATAAGGTCCCGCTCATCAAACCATCGATTGGTTTGAAGGGAACCGTGATTGGTTACATGGTCACATGATGAGGGTAAGGCCGATCAGAGGCAGGCTAAGGGCCGGACTCGCCTCTGCTTTCCTTGGAAAAAACATTCCGGTTTGACCCGTCCGTCCACCTCCACCTCCTCCTTCGCCGACTTTGACCGACTGGCTGCGTCCTCCAGGCGCTAAAGGGAGCTCCACACGCCGGAGTGAGGACAATTTCAGATATTTGTTGAGAAATTCTAGAAATCTCAGACTTCAACTGAGAAGCTAAAGGGAACTGCGTCATTTTCACTTTCAATAGGGGATCTGATATGGAGGAACTGAAAAACAACCTGTTATTCATTATTGTGAGTACGACACAAAAACCAGATGATGGCAGTTTTTTGTACTTTTGATTTTGTGCTGAAGTCAGAAATAGGAAATTATATATACATATATATATATGTATACGTATATATACTGATATTTAATCAGTCTGATGAGTAAGTTGTCGACTTCTTTGTGTGTTGCATTTGATAAACTTGCAGCGAATACACATTAAGTTAATACAAAGAATAAAAGCTTGAACATCGATGTGTTTTTTGGAAATTAAAAGCGACGCTCAGTTTGCAGCACTGGGACGGGAAGCACAGAACCTGCCTGAGGATCCTCCAGGTTCTTCATCATCAGACCGGTTCAGTGTTAGTGTTCACACATCTGACTTTTAATTTGGCCAACTTCAGTTTCCAAAATGCAAACAAATAATAAACTTTATTTAAACAGCAGCTTTCATACATAAAAATGCAGCTTAAAAACTAAAAATTAAAGATTTGAGCATACCTTTGTTTTTTGCATTGGATTCATAAACAAATAAGAAAATAATGGATTATTCTAATATCATTTCTAAACTGGAGGGAAGGTGGAGATTGTGAGGTCACCGTGTACTAATAAAGACGGTAAAGTTGTGAATTTCCAAACAGGAAAGCACTGAAATCTTTTATCTGGTTGCAGGCATCAATAACTCTGAGATAATAAAGGATGTGCACATTACTGGTGTTACTCTCTTAATGCTATGAACTCTGATTCCTTTCCATCGCTGCACATTTGTGTTGTTTCAGTCAACATCTGTTCCCGTCAGAGCGGCGCTGACACCCTCCTGCTCTTATTTTCATCTCACCAGCGTTCAGAAGCTGTGAGGATTCACACTTTCTCAGGCTGCTCTGGTTAAATATCAATAATCAGACGAGGTGGGTGGCAAATTAAATATGTTTTTAGTCATACACAGTTTTTCTTGGTCATTTTATGGAAGATGTTCCCCGCTCACCAGCTAGCTCCACCGTTAGCGGCGGCTCTAGAGAAAAAATGACCACAAACTGTAAAAGCTGTGAAGAGTCTTCGTCCCTGCTCCCACTAACATAACCACGACCCCCCCCCGCCTTTAAATCCACCTACCAGCACCTTTAAAACACATTATATCTGATTTCTGTGCACAAACTGTGGTGTAGAAACAAGAATTCATCTTCTAATATCGAGTTTTCTCTCCAGACAAAAGTAGACACAGTACTTTTCCTTCAGCTCCCTCATGTGTTTAATATATATGTTGTATTTCACCGTAATGCTAAGAAGTCAGTAAATGTGTCGTGTGATGTAAATAAGAGCCAGTCTGGCCGCATTAATGACGAGTGTCTGAGCCTCATGCTGTGTGTGTGTGTGTGTGTGTGTGTGTGTGTGTGTGGTAACATGTGTCACAGGCTCAGGCTGCCAAAGTCCAGATTTATGCCAAGATTAATTATGAGCATGTTGTCCAGATCGGGATGAAAACTGACATGACATGTGCAGTAATCCCATTACAGTGTCAGACAGCAGCGCTCACACACCGCAGGTTCTGCTGCAGATGGACGGATGAATCAAATCCTGCATGTTTGGCAAACAGCGTCTGAGCCGCCGCCGCCGGTCTGAAGGCTCCGCTGTGTTTATGTGGAGGTGATGTGGCTTTAAATGATCACCTGCAGGACGGCCAGAGATGACTTCACCCACAGCAAGGTGAGCGGAGCAGGACAAAAGGTCTGAGGAGGTGAAAACTCCAGCAGGGAACACAGAGCTGAGGGAACAGAGAGCCGAGGGAACGCAGTGCTGAGGGAACGCAGAGCTGAGGGAACAGAGAGCTGAGGGAACGCAGTGCTGAGGGAACAGAGAGCTGAGGGAACGCAGTGCTGAGGGAACGCAGTGCTGAGGGAACGCAGTGCTGAGGGAACAGAGAGCTGAGGGAACGCAGTGCTGAGGGAACGCAGTGCTGAGGGAACGCAGAGCTGAGGGAACGCAGTGCCGAGGGAACGCAGAGCCGAGGGAACGCAGTGCCGAGGGAACGCAGAGCCGAGGGAACGCAGAGCCGAGGGAACGCAGTGCCGAGGGAACGCAGAGCCGAGGGAACGCAGTGCCGAGGGAACGGGGAGCCGAGGGAACAGAGAGCCGAGGGAACGCAGTGCCGAGGGAACGCAGAGCCGAGGGAACGCAGTGCCGAGGGAACGCAGAGCCGAGGGAACGCAGTGCCGGGGGAACGCAGTGCCGGGGGAACGCAGAGCCGGGGGAACAGAGCCGAGGGAACAGAGCCGAGGGAACAGAGCCGAGGGAACAGAGCCGAGGGAACGCAGAGCCGAGGGAACAGAGCCGGGGGAATGCAGAGCCGGGGGAACGCAGTGCCGGGGGAACGCAGAGCCGGGGGAACGCAGAGCCGAGGGAACAGAGCCGAGGGAACGCAGAGCCGAGGGAACGCAGTGCCGAGGGAACGCAGAGCCGAGGGAACGCAGTGCCGAGGGAACGCAGAGCCGAGGGAACGCAGTGCCGGGGGAACGCAGTGCCGGGGGAACGCAGAGCCGGGGGAACAGAGCCGAGGGAACAGAGCCGAGGGAACGCAGAGCCGAGGGAACAGAGCCGGGGGAACGCAGTGCCGGGGGAACGCAGAGCCGGGGGAACGCAGTGCCGGGGGAACGCAGAGCCGAGGGAACAGAGCCGAGGGAACGCAGAGCCGAGGGAACGCAGTGCCGAGGGAACGCAGAGCCGAGGGAACGCAGAGCCGAGGGACCATGTTGTTGTATGTTAGATTCACTTGGGTGTTTGTGCCGGCTGGTCCAGGCGTTGGATGTTTGAGCCCTTAATAGATGAACGTAGCTCCAAAACACAACATGCTGATCGCTGAGCTTTGGCTTCACACCTGAAATAAGAGACACCTGGCAGCCAGTCAGAAATGTCTGTGGTTGCACTATTGATTCCTGTGGTGTTAAATGACTTTGACTGCATGGAGAGCAGAGTTTCACACACATAATATCAGCCATGCTGGCACACAGTCTGTGTATTGTCTCAGCCGGACCACAATGGTACAACAGTGTGTCTTGACATAAACTCGTCCAATGTGTGTGTGTGTAGCTAAACAAGCGCTCCCTCTGTCAGCTGACCTGCCATCGCTGGTGAATCAGCGTGTTGGAGCTTCAACAACGGAGCTTTTGTCACCGCTGACGGCACGAAGCGTCGGCCCAGAATCCCACCGTTGTTCCTCTCTCTGCGGTCCGGCCTGCAGATCAGCAGCGAGCAGCATCACGCTTTGAAACAATGGTCCAAACCACACCAGCGAAACAAGGCGGGGGATCCACACGCGGGGGCTTTTTCCTGGAGGACAAAGGTCACATCTGCAGGTCCATCAGCTGGTGCTAAGAGAGCGTAACACCATGACGTCATTCTTAGGTTACAAGTCCTGCAGTAAAATCAGTATCAATAGTATTATCAGCAAATGTATTTTTAATAATCAGAAGTAAAGTTGAAATGATCTCAAAGGAGGCAGTAAAGGCAGATTTCTTATATTTCCTTTGATTAAGGCTGCAGGCGGGGAACGTCTGCAGGGACGTCACATTCACCGGTCGTCGTGTTACCATCCCGTCCACTTATGCTGAAACCGGTTTTGATGTTGACGGAGGTGCACAAAATGATGCCAAATAAGAAATAATAAAACTTAACAAGTGTTTTTTTGGAGATGTAAAGGAGCAGAGCGTCCAGATGTGTTAAAATGTAGGGAGCAAAAGTAAAAACTCATCAGAAAAATACCTGAAACTGAAGTAGAGTAACTTCCACCGCTGTACAGGACACTGTTACACTATCAGCAGTTTAATCCTCCTTCCTCTGGTTTAATCATCATGCAGTACTTCACATGGCGTAAAACAGAAGACAAGATGCATAGATTAGAATGATACCTGCTGATGATACCAGAGATGCTGTCCTTTACATCTGAGAAGCTTAAATGTTGAAGTGATGTTCCTCTTTAGTTTGTTTTTAATCAAAATGATTTTTAGAACATTTGTTGTAGTGAATGTCAGAAATAGAATGAATGAATGCAGACGGACGAGCTCAGGACACAGCTTACAGACAGGCAGGTGTAGGATCACAGTGAAGGTGGAAGGCAGGTGAGGAACAGGTGGGGAAGTGTGAGGACACCTGGTGGATATTTGAAGAAGAGCGCTGAAGGAGCCCAGGCAGCCGTGGAGGTGTGACAGAAAGAAACGCAGCAAGCTGATTAATGAACTTTCCAGAGTTTTTCATTTCACTTTACTAAGTTTGCAAGGACAGCTTTCTTGTGCTTTTCTCCACCGCTTGTCTTTTGCTAGGAGTGTCGTCAAATCCAGAACCGGGGTCGGCAACAGGCAGGCAGACAGCAAAGCCAGGAAGGACACAGGCGAAGCTCGTGGTCAGGAATAGAAGGCCGAGGTAGTTACCAGGGCAGAGACGAGGAGCGGTAGTCAGGGGAAATCAGTCCAAACAGGAGTGCTGGAAGGTCAGGCATGAAGCTAGGACAGTCTGGCAATGAGGGAGTCTACTGCTGAACCTTAAACAGGCAGGTGATTGCAAGTGAGTGCAGCTGGGGAACCAGGTGAGGGTGACTGCCACTGATTGGAAGGTGTGGCCAGGTAAGTAGGTCAGAGAGTGGAAAATGACCAGCAGCAGCAGACTGTGACGCTCAAAGCATCAAAAATAAAAGTGCTGTCTCTGCAGTAAAATGTCTGCTGTGCCTGATAAATGTTTGGGATCGTTAACAGCGAGCTCCTCTGCACGCCGGCGTCCTGCTGCTTCCTGTTGGGGTTCGTTTTTGACTGGCCGCCGCTCGCTGCACGTCGTCCTGCTCATTACAGGAAGTGTTGATTTAAAGTATTGATTTTAATGATTGTATTGCTTCCATGGACTCAAACGCAGTCATGGCTGAGGGACAATGTTTCCCAGGTGTCAGACTTTTATTGTGAAGATGAAGACCACATCATCATCATCATCATCATCACTATGCTGTTGCTGCTGTTTACGTTCATCCTGATGCACATTCAGAAGTAAACCACAGAAGTATTTCCTGGGTGCACACGTGTATCCATATGCATTTATAGAAATGACTAAATGTAATCTGTACCTTCAGTGTGTTCTATGTATGTAGAAAAATCTGTAATCTGTAAAATAATTAGTAGCTGAAGCTGCCTGATGTGTGGTCCAATAGTTCCCTCTGACATGTAGTGGAGTAGAAGAAGAAAGTGTCAAAGTGAAAATACTCCGACGTGAAAACTCCTGAAAGAGGAGGCGTGGCTGCAGGAGGTGAAGAAGGCCACGCTGACAGATCACAGGTCACAACAACAGCGTTCATTTATTCTTTATTATAAAGTCATTTCTCCATCTCTCAGCGGGGGGCATCGTGTTTCCCCACAGGACAAGAACATGCAAGTCAATACACGTCAGCATCAGGAGGAATTATCCAGAGTCAACACAAGATAAAACATGCTGAATAAGCAGGAAGCTGATAACCCAGTGTGAAAGAAAACTGGGAAAAAAAACAAGATCCTCTGTATATATTATCAGAGCACTTTGTACACTGGAAGCAACAGTTTCTGAGACTTTTAGGTGCTTTTCTTTCTGCCTGTTTGTTGTCTTAAAGCTCCTTTTGCTGATGCTAACATCTGCTGGACACACAGCACAGCATCCAAGTGATCCACCTTCTTACTTACTGCAGGAAAAAAGCAATTCAATTCAACACACATCAAGATAATAAGTCATTAGTGTTATCCCCATCAGCCATGTTTTACAAATCTCAAAGAAATTAAAATGAAGAAGATGAAAAAAAAACTGATATTCCTGTTTAGAAACCTGTATCGGACAGTGGAAACTGTCTTAACTCAATTCTACTTCATCTGGTCAACAAGATGGAAGCCACGCCCATATTTGCACATCACGCCCACGATGAGTTTAACCATCTCACACTTATCATACATTTTATCACATAAAGAAACCTGAGCAGTTTCACTCTGTGTCATAAACATTTGTACTTTGAGCTTTTCTTGGTCACAACCAGAGCTCAAGAAATGCTCCGCAAGCTTTTGGTTTCTATGACATTCAACGCATCAAAGAACGTCTTCATGCTTCTCTTACCCATGTTCCAAAACATTTGGTCAAAGCCTTCATCTTCATCATCCCCACTTGTGCTGTCTGCCGCAGATGATTTGTTGCCTCCAAACAACACTGAATTATTGAATTTGAAGTGAAGTGGCAGCCCGTCTTCAGTTTTAGGACATGGGACACCTGAAGCACTGATTGCCTTCAGGACTGGTGGGTGTTGGGTGTCAGCGAATGTCACCAGCACCCTCATGTTTTCTTCCACATTTTTGCCACAGATGAAGGACAAAGAAGAAAACATCCGTTCTTCTGCTGCTGTGAGTTGTGCTGAAGCAGCCTGAACGACAAAGCACACGGCATCTATCTCACCGTCACCACAATCAGCAGAGAGCAGAGAAGACACTTGTCTCATGATCTCCATCCTTCTATGTGAGTCATCTCTAACTCCTATGCTTGGAGCGTCGATGATGGTCAGAGAGTAATCTATTTTAAAACCCTCCTGGTGGCTGATCTTGTACATAGTGACTTGACTTTCAGCTTGTGATCTTAATATGAATCTGAAATTGTCCTTCCACTCTACACCAACAATGTAGTTGATCATCCCATTGATCAAAGTGGACTTTCCACATCCTAGTGCTCCAAAAAGCAGAATTGTACGATTTCGCTTTGTGCTTTCTTCGCCAAAACTGTATCCTTGGCATCCATTGATGTTTTCTTTTCTCAGAGGCAGCTTGTAAACTGAGGGGGATTCAGATTTAATCCTTTCACTTGTACTTTTCAGGTGTTCTGTGAGAGGGTTGAACTCTGTTGTGCAGACATGAACAGCGATGCTTTCTTTGCTTCTTCCAGCTTCCCCACAATCACATGTGACCCTGACAGCATATCCCGTCTCTGACTGAAGCCCTGAAATGTTCACCTCTTCAGCTCCAGACCTCTTTTGGTTCCACTGGAGATCTTCGTCTTTCACCCAGTTGTCTGTTTTGGTGTACTCCACGATGTAACTCAGGATCTGGACATGTTGTCCAAGATCTGCAGGTTTCTCCCAGCTGACTAACATCTCATCTACATTTGGTCTAACTTGAAGGTTTCCAGGAGGGCTGCAGGGTAAGGTTTTAATGGAACCACTGACTTCAGTGGCCGGCGAGAATCCAACTGCAGTCACTGCTCGGACTCTGAACTTGTACTCTGTGGCAGGACTCAGGTCGCTTACTGTGACCTCTTGTTCAGTGTTTGATGTTGTCTGCTCTTTCCATTCATCCTCTCCACTGACAGCGTACTTAACAGAGTAGGAGGTGATGTTCTCTGCTCCAAATTTGGGTGGAGAAATCTTCAGTGTGACGCTGTCGTTGGTTACGTCACTCGCTGTGACTGATTCAGGCTTTGAAGGCGGCTCAAAGTTGTCATTGACAGAAAAACCGTCTTTATAGATGCAGATGCTTGAACCTTTCTGGGTCTCATTTGTTAGTCCCACCGTCAGGAACTTTGTGGTCTTGTTCTCCTTGTTGGCCTCTACAAAATCATTGAAGAGCTTTGCCTTGTGCACCATCGCATCTCTGACTTCTTTTGAGGCGAACCATTGGTCCTTCTCTGCATCCTGAGCATGTGGATCTGGTTTGGGTGTTTGTTTCAGATAGTCTGATAGAGCTGAGAGGTACGGTTCAGGACTTCCCAGTGAGGTGAAAACAAAGCAAACTGCATCCCCTCCACTGAGAACTTCCTTGCACAGGGCCGTGTGAGACGGGACGGCCTTGGTGTTTTTCAACATGTTGGTGTAAAACATCACTGTGTAGATTTCTCTCTCTTTCCAGTCCATCCACTCGTTCAGGCTCGTGTTGTTGAACGGAGAAGAATGTCTCTTCTTCAGGATCTCTCCGAGAACAGCCTCCTCTTGTCCTCCTCCTCGGATTGATGGAAGTACCTTTGCCAAGTCTCGTTGGAATTCCACCTTGAACTCAGAGCACATTTCTTTAAAGGTTTTAATCTTTCTGCTGATCTGTGAGAACTCCTGTGCAGCGGCGGTTCTCAGTGCATCATTGCACCTCATTTCCAGCTCACTGAAGTCCTCCAGGACATTCTGTACTTCCTGAATGAGTCTTATACTTATCTGACGAACAAGTTTAGCGGCAGTAGAATCCAACTGTATCAGTGGCAACAGCCAGACCTTCATTGGTACGGCGTTCTCTCCTTTGGCTCCCAGCAGTGTTGGCAGACTTTGGTAGACTTCTACAGCTTCCTGAAAGGTTGTCGGACTTTTCTGAAGGGAAAAGTCCCCAAAGAATCTGCAGGAGAATTTGTTAACATTTGCTTTGTCCTTTTCTTCCATTTTCAGGGAACCATCACCTTCGATCACAATGCTGGGGATCTTCTTGATCATCACCTTCAAGGTGCCCTCAATATCTTGATGCTTTTCATTATCAGACACCTCCCGGTCGAAGACAAAGAAGGCTTGTGCCCCGTAAAGGACAGCTGTGACCACATGTGTTGCTATTCCTTTCTCAAAGACATAGGGATGCTTCATATTGCCTCTTCCGAGATGATCCATCGACAGCTCCTTGACCTTTGTGGTAGCTTTGAACTTCAATGTCACTCTGGCCTGGTTTTTGAAAGTCTTACTATCATTCAGGTATTTTGCAGATCCTCCAACTTCAACCAGCCCACTAAAGAAACTCGCTTTCAATGAGGCTTCAACATTTAGTGCAAAAGATTTGTCCTCAATTGATTCAGAAGCAACCATCTCAAAATCATTATAATTCTGTGGCCTTTCTTGTATATGTTTTTTCAGGTCATCATGGTCCCAAAGTGTCATTCCTGCAAGCAAACACAAAAGACATCTGAAGTTCAGCTTCCAGTATCATTCAGGTATGAACAGCTGACAGTTTGCATGAAGTATCTCTACATGTGAATACATACCAGGAATGAGTGAGTCATCACGGCAGTCATAAAACATCCCGAGGCTGAAAGGCCGGCCGAGCGCTGCCAGCTCCATCGGCCTGTTGGCATTAGAGTCCATCGCTCAGTGTGAACTGGGCAAAATGGACAACAGCTTGTTAGTTCACATCTGAGTCCTCTGCTGTCTAATTTGTCTGTGTGATGTTTAAAAATGGTGGTGCAGCTAAATTTAAATGTTCATAACAATTAGATATTTTGTTATGTTATGATATCGGGGCGCTCCAAATGTGGCTCAGAGAGCCATGGCAGCCATCTTTCAACATGTGCTAAACATTCTTCAAGGTTGCACGAAACAGTTTTTAAGGCTCTGGTTGATTGTGTGTGTGGTCAAGCTGATTGGATCAGCTGTCAGAAGGCCACAGACGTGTTTTTTCCTTCTTTGTGGTTTTAAGGGTGCTTCATAAAGCTTTTAACCTGAGAAAGATGTGATCATTAAATAAAAGGAGCATGGTCAGGGTCAAATTTCACCCACTTGCTTTTGTGCTAGAATAACAACCACTACCTCTAAAGTACAGCTGGATTTTCTTCTTTCAATCCTTCATCTCTTCTCATGAGCATTTCAACAGAAAGACATATCTATCCATCCATTGTCTATACACTTATCCATCAGGAGAGCTGGAGCCAATCCCAGCTGACTTTGGGTGGGAGGTGGGTTCACCCTGGACTGGTCACCAATTACACAGAGACAGACGAGGACTCACACAAACACCTTACGGGCAATTCACCAATTAACCTGCATGCGTTGCTGTCAGGTGCTAACCACTGCACCACGTGCTGCCCTGAAAGAGATATCACCGGATTAAGTTCTGGGTCAGCAGACACCTCTAGCCCCAGGTTACATCAGTACTTTTTAGTTTGATCAAACACCTCAGGTTCATATTTCATTTATCTTTGCATTGACCTTCAAATCGGAGCGAGCGAGATGTTGTTCACCTGATCTCTAACCTGCGACCAAGCCAACTGTGTTGCACCAACCTTCTGCTCCAGAGAACAACGTTGAATGCTGAATTTGTCATTTGTGATAAAGTGTAATTCACTGTGACTCACAAGGTTTAATTGCTGAAGAGTTGATGGGCTGCATGACACACCATAGTTATATGGTTGGAAGAAGACAGACATCATTTGATCCTTTACAAGAAACCCAGTTTGGTTTTTAATTTGAGCCAAATGCTGAATGATAGTCTGCTGTCAAGCCAAAGCCAAGGATAGTCAGTCAGGTGGTGGAGAATAATACTTTTCTGCATTTAAAACTAGTCTATCATTAAGAAATGCTTCTGGGAAAGAATCAAATCTAGACTGAAGTTAAGTGCATATAAAATGGTATCATCAGCAAAATAGTAGACATTCAAGTATTGAATAGAAAGAATGTGTATTTTATGTATAATGTGAACAGCAGTGGACTAAGGATAGAGCCCTGTAGCACCCCTTATTATGATGGTAATAAGGTCTGACTGAGCTCCATCAGCACCCACAGGAGTTATGGAGCAGGATTTTATGTTCTTGTAGAAATACAGTGATCGCACCCCTGTTGGTGTGCTTGTGTGTCATATGGACCTGAAGCACCTATTTTCTGAAAGGTTCTCATGTGACCTGTAAACCAGAAGTGTATCCTGTGATATCTCTGTCAGTTGAACAGCTAATGACAAGAGAAAAAGCACCAAAAGCTGAAGATCTTTCTGTCTATGGAGGCGTTGGTTGTCACTGCAGCATGAAATCTGACCCTGAAGGCCTCATTCTATTTGCTTATCGCATCTTTCTCAGGTTAGAAACTTTTTAAAAGCACCCTTAAAAACATTAAGAAAGGGGGGGAAAAATCATAAAATTAGCTTTCTGCAACAGTCAAGGATATTTAGCGCTTACTTGATTTTTCAAAAACCAAACAGAAATAACTTTCACTTATTTCACTAATAACTAATCTTTTTATAATATTTGAACCAACATTTGTGCCAAATTGGTTGCTTTTATCTCAGAGTGAACCACCATCAGGTCCAACCACTAACATTTACTGTCACTTTAAGTTGACCTCTTCACTCATTAAGGCTGACAGAATAACTGACAAATGACAAGATGAAACATGAGCAGTCAGACGATCAGCTGGGATGGAAACAAACACACAGGTGAAATGCTAACACCATATTTTTATAACTCACCCTGTCCGTCTCCCTTCTCTCCTCCTCTGCTCTCCTCTGATTACACAAACAAAGTTTACTTGCTCACCTGCTGTCACTCGTGTTGACTAATCTGTCAAAACACAACGGCAAGCAACTAAAATGAATATGGAATCCTTGTGAAAGCTTAATATACAGTAACACCACAATGTTATCAGGCTGTCTGTACTGTAAACATAAATCTATTTATTATTACTTGTGGTTCACACTGCTAACCAGACTACAAGTAACCGTTACTCTACACTGTTATCGCTGTGTCCATATTTACTTTTGGACTTATTATCATCATTATTATTATTATTAGTAGTAGTAGTAGTAGTATTAGTAGTAGTAGTAGTAGTAGTAGTAGTATTCAAGATGGCGGCGCGTGCAGACGCAGCGGCTCAACGCTCTCCCGTTTTTTTTGTTTTTATGTTATTGTTCGTCATTGTTTGTGTATTTCTTTTGCTTATTTTTTATATTTTCATATCTCTATTTATTGTCTTTGTCGTAAATGTCATATGGGAGAGGTCAGACAGAATTTCATTGTACTTTGCCGTATAATGACAATAAACCTGATTCTGATTCTGACTATATAATCTCTACTTCATCATTTTCCACTTTCACTTTTGATTTAACCCTCTGGTGATCCGCCTGCTGTGGTGATCCGCCTGCTCTGGTGATCCGCCTGCTCTGGTGATCCACCTGCTGTGGTGATCCGCCTGCTGTGGTGATCCGCCTGCTCTGGTGATCCGCCTGCTCTGGTGATCCACCTGCTGTGGTGATCCGCCTGCTGTGGTGATCCGCCTGCTGTGGTGATCCGCCACCCAGGATGAAAAGCTGTGCGATGCCTCTCTCTAGTGGCTGCTGCAGCACACTGCCTCAGACACCACAGGCAGCCTCAGTCACCCCACAGGTCTGACGCTCCACTCAGGAGGAGCTGCTGAGTCATTGTGTGAAGCCTTTGGGCGAGGCTGAACACCCTGACACCAGGACGGACTTTATACATGCTATACAATCGCGGTCTGCTGTAAACACACTAAATTACGTTGAAACATTGAAATGGATGTTTGAAAAGCAGGAAAACAGGAAGCAGGTTGGATAAGTGAGCAGGAAGTGAGATAATCTGTGACTGCGGCTGCTGTGATTTACTCACCGGGTTTGGCACAGATTTAGTTGTTTTGCTGAGAAGAGCTCGGTGGATAGGGTTAGGGTTAGGGTTAGAGTCAGCTGAACCCTTCAGACAGACGTGTCTCCTCTGCAGCTCGGCAGGTCTCTGACTTTCACTTTTCACTTCATGCTAAAGTTCCTTTGAGTCAGTGTTGCTCCTCCTCCCAGTATGAGGTCTACGACATGATGCAGGACTGCAGCATCCAAACAGAGCAGCTTTCTATTAAAACCCTTTGCAGAAGCTCTTCTGCACAATGAGCACATTTACTCCTGATACATTTTGTGTCTTGATCAGAAGATTCCTTGTAAGGTGACCTGATAATAAACTCATTTTCAATTCAGTATTTTTAGACGAGCGTATTTCTGCTTTTACTGAAGTAGTTGAGTAAAACATGTATGAAATCAGACATTTTAAATGTCACATCATTCTTTTCTGCTGCTTTTCTCAAAATCTACTAATAACTTTTGGTTTTTAATGGTTTATAGGTTCATGTTCGTTTCAAGACGTATTTACATTTTATGTTTTTCTATATTTATATATATTTTACTACATTTTCTCATCTTATGGTTTGTTTTTCATAGTGACGTGAAGTTCAGAGTTGATCTCAGTGATCTGCTAATAATAAGTTGATCAGGAAACAGAAGAGACAATAATAGCATCAAATAAAACGCCTGTTTGCTGTGTAGGATAATCTGCACAGCAAAGAGCAAACCTGAATCCTGTTTGTATTGATTGATCACTGAGTGTTCGGTAAACCCCCCCCCCCCCCCGCCCCCTGCACAGGCTCCTAAGGAGTCTACCCTGATATACTGGTGCATAACCACGAAATAAAGATATCGACAATACAGAACATGAGATCCTCTGAACTTCAGTGTGAAGCTTTTGGTTGAGTGGTTTCTGGGCCACAGGAGCCAGTTTGTGTGTCTGAGCAGCCGAGGGGAGCCAGACCACGACAAATGTGATACACAATGTGAAATATGTGCAAATTTGTTGCAAGAGTTTCTGAGACAACTGTTTCATCAACATATAGAATATAGAATATTTTCCCATGGATCGTTTGTTTGCAGCCTCAGAGGGTCGTCTGCCCTCTGGTGGCTCATCGGGGCACTGCAGAGTAATGTCACATCCAAGATGGCTGCCTGCAGGTGATCAGGACTCCTCATTTAGAAAAAGTTGAGATAAGAATAACATTAATACTGTTTATGTTCATTTATATATTACATATTATACATATTACATATCATATATTACATTATATATACACTACTCACTAAAAGTTAGGGATGTTCAGCTTTCAGGTGAAGTTTCAGGATGAACCTAAAATGCATTCTAACCTTTCCAGGTGAACTTAATGTGACCTTCTCTAAACCTTTGAATGCACATGTCCAACTGTTCAGTGTCTCAGTACTTTCTGCACCAGCTGCTGTTCTCTAACAAGAAGCTTAACAGCAACATTCACAACAGGTTTGATCCATGAATCCACCAATACATTTCCTGCTTCAGTTAGAATTGGTATTTAAACAGTCCTCCTCATCCTGCTGTTCACATTCTGACATCATGAGACCAAGACGACACCTAACAGTTGATCAGCAGCACCTCAACACTGGAGGCTTCAAACAGGAAGTCCTCAGACGGAGGTGTTCACTGAGCTTAGAGGGTCACAGAGTGTCATCAGGAGGTTGGAACAGTGATACAGAGACTGGAAGAGTCACAGAAAGGAGAGGAGTGGACGTCCTTTGGCCACATCCCAATTTATTGAGACACTGAACATGTTTTGTTGTGGTATACCTACCACTGTTGGTAGATTTTCTTTCAACAAACTGTTTAAGATGAAGAAACTACCAGTGCATGCTGATACTTAAATGTTCTACTTTCATGATATAATATCACTGTAGCATTCACTTTTTACATTTCCCATATATTTCACCTGAAAGTGGAATATCCCTAACTTTTAGTGAGTAGTGTGTGTATATAGTTCCTTATTCTATAGGAATGTGGTTTTGAGCAGTGTGCATCAAACACGACAGCAGCAGATAAATAAAGTGTAATTTATCTGTGAATCCCTCAAAACATCTTTATATTGTATTTCATGATGCAAACTAATTACAGATTTAAATGTCATCCCAAGTTATATTCAGGGCACACGGAGATATTTATACGTAGTATGTAAACTGTAAAGTCTGTCTTTGCCTGCACGGAAAATAAGTTGTAAAAAAAAGTTCCCGCCTGAAAAGAAAGAAGTTAAATTATGATGTTTTTTGTTTCAAAATAAACAGATGTGATGTGAATAACTTGCCTGATATACCAAACTTCATAATGTTGTGTATTTTGTTAAAAAAAAAAGAAGCCTTAATTGTGTCACAAAGAAGAATCTGAGTATTCCTAGAGTCCAGTCTGTGCACATGTAGAACACTGGAGTCAAAGTCATTCGTTCTGCAAGGCAAAACTAGTGTTTTTCTCAGTGGAGTTTGGTCTGGAGGGTTTTTGTTTGTTTGGTGGAGGCAGAGAGGATCCCTGCAGAGACAGCAGCAGTTACAGAGCAGCAGGCAGAGCTTCATCAGAGGAGAGACAACCTTCCAAAGAAGCCACAGGAGGAAAACCAGTCAGGCTCAGGACTGAAACCAACGAAGAAGTGAGGACGAAGAGCAGAGGAGGAGAGGATGATGAGGCATGTGAAGACAGGTGAGGCTAACGAGGAGCAGGTGCACACAATCACACGCGCGGCAGGAAGTCAGGCGATACAAGATAAGACTCCTACAAAATAAAACAGGAAACAACGAAGAGCAGAAAACATCCAGGTAACAGTGACAGGTAACTGAGTCTGGACACACGGGGGCGCCGCAGCGCTGCAGGGCGGTCAGAGTGTGACTGAACCACAGCCAACCGGGGGGGGGTCGCAGGTCATGGGGAGTCTGTCAGGAGACATGAGGTCATCAGGAGGGGTCCCCTGCTCCATCACAGCTCACCTGTGTTACACCTGACCAGCTGCACGCCTCGCTGGGGGCAGAACTGTCGGGGTCACGGCGAGTCAGAGACCCAAAGACACAAGAGTTTATCTACAGAACAGAAGAGAGGCTGTGAGGGCAGTAAAACACTGACTCAACTGATGCCCTGGATAACTGTAACTGAATAACAGAGTCTCAGGGGGCTGGTCTGGGCAAGAGCAGCCCAGCAAGGGTCCTGAGGCTGAAGGTGGGAACCAGGAACCAGGACAGGGGTTGAAACCAGGCCTGGAGCTGAATCCACGATCCAGCTTGATCCAGGGAGGTGACCGTGTGGAGGCCAGAGGAGCTGGTCTGTTCTGAAGTGTGTCTGTGTGTGTGTCTGTGTGTGTGTGTGTGTGTGTGTGTGTGTGTGACATTATATATCAGTAGTATTATTATCCATCATCACTTTATTATTATTATTTCCTCCATCAGTCCACTGATTGTTTGGTTTGTAAAAATAGTGAAAACTATGAAATATTATTAAAATGTAATTTAAAACAGTTTTGCAGGAGAAACGACTTTTACAAGAATCAGAGACGGTTTGTTCGGATAATAGTTGTTACTGGAAAGTCAAGTTACAACAACAAGACACAATAAAATCACAGACAGAAAACAGTGAGAAACAGTCCACACATTATTCTAACTTTATTAAAGTTCAGATCAGCATCAGCTGGAAACACTCGTGTTGCCGCGGTAACAGATTGCTTTAAATCTGCAGGTCCGAATGATTCTGAGTCTAAACATTAAAACACGAGAGCTGCAGCCACACGATCGATCGGCCCTCCTGTTCTGCACCAGACTCCACAGGGAAAAACAGTGTTTTTCACGCTTTGCTCCAAAACGTGTCCTCGATCAGACTAGTGGACAGAAAACTAGTAGAATCCACATTTAGACGTTTCTTTTCTTCCCTCGGTCTGTTTCCATCAGCAGGTTTCTGATCTTTGACGGCTGTTCTCTCTAAAACAGCTCCAACAGACACCAGCCTCTCCAGGTTTATTCCTCCCTGTAAGCTGAAGGTTTTTACTGTTATCAGCCTCAGCCTGATTTACACAACAGTTCATCCCTGAAAACATGGAGGACAGAGGGTTTTAATGGCTGCTGACACTGTTTTCTGATTCTTGGAGCAGTAAAAACAGATTTTATCTGTAAAAACCTTTTGGCTCCAACATGTCAACAACATGACACAAGAGTTTTGAACCTCCTTCATCAGACGTCAGACTGCTGAGATCTGATAAAAATGTAAGGACATTTAAAGGGCCGTTTATTGTGAGGTCTGTTCCTCTCGCTCTCCTTTGTGTCAGTGTTGCTCTCAGACAAACTCTGGATCAATAAACGCTCAGCAGCAGGTTTATTAGACGGCTGTTAACCAACATTTAAACTGTTGTTGTCCTGTGAAGATACTCCTCTGCTGTCCCGCTTCAATGAAACGCTGAAGGTATCAAGTGGAAACTGGTGAAACTCAGGAAGGACACGAAATGGATTTAAAGAGACACAAAACGACCGACTTCAGTAAAAAGCTTCAGGTTCTAAATGTAAAAGTCCTCTTTATGCAAAGTGGTGCCACATTCACTCCGACCGTCATGTGACGTTAACACCGTCACCGTCGGTTCGTCTGAAACAGTGAATCAGGCTTCATGAGCGTCTCTCAGGTCAGAGGTCAGATCTAAAGTAGAAGTACACCAGAGTAGAAGTACACCAGAGTAGAAGTACACTAGAGTAGAAGTACACCAGAGTAGAAGTACACTAGAGTAGAAGTACACTAGAGTAGAAGTACACCAGAGTAGAAGTACACTAGAGTAGAAGTACACCAGAGTAGAAGTACACTAGAGTAGAAGTACACCAGAGTAGAAGTACACTAGAGTAGAAGTACACCAGAGTAGAAGTACACTAGAGTAGAAGTACACCAGAGTAGAAGTACACTAGAGTAGAAGTACACCAGAGTAGAAGTACACTAGAGTAGAAGTACACTAGAGTAGAAGTACACCAGAGTAGAAGTACACCAGAGTAGAAGTACACAGGTGCTAACAGAAAGTACTGCAGTAAAAGGACTTGATGGCTATAACTCAGTCGTGCACATGAATGATGGAAACACTGCAGCAGTATTTCAGTGACACAGCAGGTGGCGCTGGAGCTCACTTTAACTTCTTAGTCACTGTTTTAACAGCAGCAGCGCTGCACTTAGAAACTCACCACATGTTCACTGTCAAATCTGAAAGCTGAAGGCTGTTAAGTTCATGTGGTGCAGAAAAACTGATTTAGTGTGATATGGTACACATGATGTCATAAAGTGAGTGAAGGAAAGAGTAGTAGAATCATCTAAATACACCAACAGTGTGACGTGTAGACGTGGTGATGCTGCAGCTGCTCCATTATCCTTTCATAGATAGATAGATAGACTTTATTGATCCCTGGGGGAGAAATTCTGGTCATTTCATGTCATATTTACTGAGTATTGATCCTGCAGTGCTCATGTTGGAGACTAATCCGTGTGTTTAGCCACTTTCATCCAGTTCTGTCCAACTCTTTTAGCACATGACCCCTAAAAGTCCTACAATTCTTCATCCTGTCTTATTACAACAGCCCCGAACTTCATAAAAAAGCAAAGATTAAAACAAAAAAAGGAGAAATATGTGGAAATTATTACTAGTGGATATTATAATGCTGCGTCCTCCTGCGGGGCTGCGACCCACAGGTTGAGAACCACTAGTTCTGAATGTAAAACATCAGTCACAGTGACCTGAAACTAACTGAATAAATGTAGAATCATGAAGCGTCAGAGGGACTAAACCCTCCAACTTTATCTCATTTTCACTAAAAGGCAGCGGCGTTAAACCCACGTTTCAGACCAACACCTGAACACATCACACCTCCACTCTGAGCGTCTTCTCTCCGTTTGCATCAACTTAAATGTGAGGAGGTTTTTTTGTAAAACTAATTTGCTGCCATGTAGCAGCTTCATGCTCTGAGCAGTGACACTGTGTTTAAGTTTTCATTGAATTTAAAAATCCAGTTCAGTAACTATAGACAGTCCAGATAGGAGCAGGAATATAGAACCTTTAACTAGATTATATTAATGTCTCCGGCTCCCCACACAACAATTCACTAGTGCCCCCTCTCCATTATCCAAACATCTCCATCACTGGAGGACTAAAACACATTAGCGCTCCTGCAGTGGGGGGGTTCAGTGCAGGACTACAGCGTTACCGTTCAGCCGGGGGCAGCACGGCGACCTTCGACCCTCCCGGACGCCTCCGCCGCCGCTCAGAGGGGGAAAAAACAAGCAGAGATACAAAGTACAACTCACAAAATAAAAGTCCGGTTTATTGTCAAACAACAAACTTCGCACATACATCAAAACAGGCCGTCATAAAACAAAGTCGCTGACAAAAACAAAATAAAAAGGAAAAAGAAAAGAGGCTCTTTTCTTTGGCCTTACCCTCCCATACAAACAAACTAGTTATGGTACAGCTAAAGTACATACATTAAATTTACTGGAATGCTCTGAGTTCAACGGCTTAAGAGGTTGTCTTTCATGTTTTTTACTGTTTTTACATGTTTTTCTAGTATCTGTTGAGATATTGTAACATGGTCAACCAAGTAAAATCTTTCGTTAAAGAAGCACCGATTTGGTCTGACGAGATCGCTGCCGAGAGGAACTGACCCCCCTCCGAACAATATGTACAAAAATATAAAATGTAAATAAAAATACAAACAAATCCTCCGTTCGTGTTGTTGTTGTTGAAGAGAAGCCGGATTTCTGCGTCGGTGTGGCGGCAGGTTCCTCTAAAAAATTTGCAGTTTGAGGGGAGATTGAGAGTGTATGTGTGTGTGTGTGTGTGTGTGTGTGTGAGTGAGTGTGTGTGAGTGAGTGTGTAGATGTTTGTTGAACTCTACTTGCTAATGACCATGTTGGATTTTTTTTATTATTATTTTTTCCTTTAATCGTTCCTCCCGTCCCTCCACCTGTGACATATAAAAACGGTCAGAGGTGAAGAATCAGGAAGTGGTTCAGCAGGATGGCGCGGGGGGAAACGCATCAATCGTCGTCGTCGGTTTTCTGCTTCTTGGTTTCGACGTCGTCCTGAAGAAGAAGAAGAAGAAGAAGAAGAAGAAGAAGAAGAAGAGGAGGCGGTTAGATGGAGACATGAGGATGTGAACGGTCGCTCTGACTCGTGGTGGCGAAGGTGTCTCGCCGCCTCACCTCGTCGTCTTCGTCATCATCCTCAGCTGCCCGTTTTGTGCCGCCCTCGATCTCATCGTCGTCGTCCTCCTCGTCTTCCTCGTCGCCTGCGTGACGAAGAGCAAGAGGAATGAGATGTGTCTGGGAAGTGACCCCAACACTTTCACTCAAATAAAAGCGAACCTCTTCTAGCTACCTTCTCCGTCGTCTTCCTCGTCCTCCTCATCCACCTCCTCGTCCTCCTCGTCGTCTACGTCGGGCTCGCCGTTCTCCTCGTTCTCCTGGAAGTGCCAAAAATAAAAATAAAAAAAAGTAGTTTTAAGTGACTTCAGGAGCCACGTGGATAAAAGACTGTGTTGCACTCCAGGAGGAAGACCAGAGCCGTGTGTGAGGGGTGGAGGCCATGGCGGTTACCTTTCCGTTGGTGGCGGCGTCTTTGCCGTTCTCCTTCTCCTCCACCAGCTTCTTCTCTTTCAGGTCCTGATGGAATAAAAGAAAAGAACATTTAGAAAGTGATGCTGCACGGCTCCACACGCAGCTGGTGCACTGAAGCCGTCCCGCCCGCTGCTACCTGCTCTCCTACCTAATGGCCTAGTTAGCCGAGCCCCAGTGGCTGATGGGAGCTGCACATTTCTCGGCCCTCTCCCCGTCAGAGTGAAGCCTTCCTATTTAAACACCATATTGGCCTCTGCAGATCCTCCCCCGTCCTCCTCCTCCTCCCACTCCATCCCCTCTAATGTGTTGTAATCTGATACTTTGATGTGGCCCCCGGGGCACTCTGGGTATTGTAGTCTTCGGCGGGCTGCCGCCGCCACCATATGTCACGAGACACGCCCGGGAGAGGCACTGCAATACCCATGATGCACCGCTCCGTTTAAAATAACACAGGAGGGCGCAGGAGGAGGAGGAAGAGGAGGGGGGGGCATGATGGAGGAGGAGGAGGCGGCGGCGAGCGCGGTGCACGCTGCTGCTGCTGGCCGCTTGTTGTAACGGAGGCTGGAAAGGACAATAGAAGACGACACATGGCAGGCGAGAAAAGCGGCCAGAAAAGGCGAGTGTGAGGCGGCGCTGCGGGGCCGGAGCCCGAAAACACACCGTCTAAAACACCTCCAGGGCTTTTCTGCTCCCCCTTAGACCGGAAAACCGCCCGCCGAGCCTATTAATAGCGCTCGGTTTCCTCGTTTTGTCGACACCGTCCGCTCACAGCCTATTATCCCGCTGCACGCACGCCCCTTCGCATCCAACACATACACTGCTATTGATTAATTGCTTTACATAATCTTATTGGTTAAAATCCATTAAGCTGTTTAGGAGCATCGGCAGCTCCTTGGCAGGAGACAAATGAGCCTGAGTGGAGCTCGGAGGCGCCGCGCACTCACCGACTGTGCGTAAAAAGGCGCTTGTGCGTAAAAATGCTCCACAACTATAAATAGTGGCCGAACAGGCTCCCCGGATTACCAGCTAATACCCGGCCCCAACTTTTCCCTCTCCACCTTCTCCATACGTCCGTTTCTTTTAATCACCCATAATTATTCAGCTCGCTGCCGTTGCTCTTATTATCTAAAGCCTGGATCCTGCTCTCCCCCACCGCCGCTGCGGAGACCAGACTCCCCCCGCGGGGGCTATTAAAGTTTTACCCAATCTGATCCAAAGTCCAGCCGAAGGGGAAATAACATTGAAAAGACGCGCAAAGACGGTCAGACCGGAGGAGAAGCCCGGACGGTGCCGGATCACAAAGGGGGAAAACCAGCACCGTCACATCACACCTCCACAGCCCGGACACACACACACACACACACACACACACACACAGATGCACACGGGGGGAAGTGGGCTGCTTTACAGAAAAAAAGAAAGAAAAACTTTTCCCCTGAGACACAAACGCGCCCTGCAAACATGCTCCAAAACCCTGAAGGAGAAGCGGAAGCCGCGGCTCGCCGTGTGCGCCACAGACTCTCCGGTAAACGGAGGCTGAACAAACACGGTCCGCTCGGCGGCAGCAGACCTTCCTGAGTCGGTAAACAAACCGGGTCGGACGGTGCGGGCAGGCCAGGCCCCCCCGGTGCCTTTTACAACAAACAGACGGAGAACAACCTCTAAGGCTGCGCGCTGAGAGCTCCGGAAAGTTGACATTGGTGCGAATTACGCACCGCCCGCTGCCTCTCCGTCCTCCATTCAAACGGAGCAACTTCACGCCACGAACCCCCCCAGCTTCCCCCGGCTGCTCGGTCCCAGCAGCTCCCCCGTGAACCCACCCGGGATATCAGCGTCCGTCCTGGTCTGGAAGCGGGATCTGACCTGGATTTATGAGGCAGAACGCAGCCTGGAGGATGTGTAAATAATAGGCGCGTCGATTCAGCGGTGCGCGCGGAGGGTAAAGAGCCCAAAAAGCTGCGGAGGGAGCGCGGGACCGAGGAGGGGGTCCACCGGCGCTCCGGTCCGGGCTGGATGCGTGCGTCTCACCGCTTGTATAAACAAAGAACCCGCGCAGACCGTTACTCTCCGGACAATGAGCCGCGGACTGTGAACGCAGCCGATTCCCGTGATGCGGTGCCGAGACCCCCCCGCTTTATTTCATTTTCCATCACTAAGAGTTTGGAGAAAAAACAAACAGAACACCGGCTTTTTTTCCAAGCTCTTTATCCGCCTCCTGCTCCTCTGAGTGCGCCCCCGAATGAGCGCGAAGCGACGACGAAAAGGGGGTTTTAAAAAATGTAGGTTAGAGCCCGGAGAGGCTTTTATTCTGATGGAGAAGGTGAGAGGAGGGCGGCTTACCTTGGCAGAGATATCCGAGCCGGAGTCAACTTGTGTGTCTGCCATTGTTTTAGTTCAATAAAATAAAGGACGGCTGAAATGAAAGGTTGAATAAAGTAAATCCCTCTCCTCGCTTGGCGGATCAATCAGTATTAAATTGTGCCAGTGGCCAGCGCTACTCACGGCCGAGCCTTTTATATACCCTGCTGGGCGGGGCTTACGGCGGCTCCCCGGCCGCTGATTGGCTGCCGGCCCCACAGAGGTGTTCTCTTCGCGCGCCGGAGTGGAACAATGGGGAGAATTCTAAACCCGGAGGCCACGCCCCCTCCGCTCCGCCGCCGTCCTTTCTCAACAAAAACAAAAAACCGGCCCGAATAAACGGCACCAAACGGGCTCCGTCTTCACCCCGGAGCCCTTCCCGCGCCGGGAAACCGACCAAAACCGACCGTGCACCGAATCACACGCCAAACACACCGAATAGGCAGCGCTTGGTTTGACGTAGCGTCACACTTTTGATTGATTGATGATCATCTGGTCGAGTCAAGCGGCGACTACGGAGCCGCTTCTCCCGCCCACCGCCGCGACGAGGGAATACGGGCGAGTTAGAAGTGATGATGGGGGGTAAGAAGAGGCAAAATGTCGACGGTGGCGGGAGTGTTTGTGGGCTGACGCCTCTCACACCGTCGCAGCAGCCGCTTCACGTCGCCATCAGTCAGATAAACGGTAGAAAGAGTGATGTGCACCACAGCCGCCATGTCTCATCACAGCCCCTCCCCTCCCCGCCGCCATCTTTGAAACTCATCTCTGTATGTGCGCACTTGACGCCTTCTCTTTTTTTTTTTTTTTTTTTTTTTTTTACATAACATCCCATAAATTCGTGCGCCAAGGTCGATGCACAATTAAACACACGACGTCCGTCCAAGATAAAGTGGAGAGACGGTGTGGTGTGAGGCTGTGGTGAAGGTGTTCAGGTGCGGGAGGACAAGTGCTGCTGGTGGCCTCGTTTCCTCCGTCTCCATTGTTTGGAGCCCACGAGAAAAAAAGCCCCGCCGTGGTGGTGGAGGTGGTGGAGGAGGAGGAGGGAGACGGAAAGCAGTGCGACATAACAGACATGCGATGAGACAAGTGCGGAAAAAAACTTATAATGTGCTCATGAACTGACGCGCATTCTTATGAAACACAAGGGCAAACACAAGGGTATTTTTCCTTACCGAGTTTTGTACACATGGCTTTTACAAGCTGAACATGAGAAGGACAAAGCGGCACAGAAAAAAACACAGCCGCCATTGCTCGCTCAGGATGGGGGATGGGAGCAGACTGTGCTCCGGTAACGGGCGGCCCACATCCACATTCTGCTCTGCTGACGCACTCGGCCGCCGAGGACGACGCTGATTGGTCGGCCGGGTGGAATAAACACAGCGTTGGCGCACGGCGAGCGCTGATTGGCTGAAGCGGACGTCCTTCAATTCAAACTGGGCTGCGCCGGCGCGCTGCAAGCTGCGGGTCCGGATCATGGATCAGGAGTGTGTGTGTGTGTGTGTGTGTGTGTGTGTGTGTGTGTGTGTGTGTGTGTGTGTGTGTGTGTGTGTGTGTGTGTGTGTGTGTGTGGAGCATCAGTGTAGAGTTTCACTTCATGTCATTCACATGGTGGTAAAAGTACTCAGATAATGCAAAAATGCAAGTAAAAGTACTTGAACCACAGTGTAGAAATAAATAAAAAAGGTAAAAGTACACTAATATTAGCTTTAGAATACACTCTAAGTACAAAGAGTAATAGTACTCACACAGAATGACCAATTACAAATTATATGATGTGACTTAATTATACAGTGATTGTTGATGTGTTCATCACAGCTGGTAAAGTTAAAGCTGCTATTTTTCACCAAAGCATCAATAAAGTCTTTGAAATAACATCATCATCATTTATTAATGAACACATGTTGTTGTACATATGCATGAATCTGCAGAGTAAATAGTAACTAAAGTTATTAAATAGATGCGGTGGAGTAAAAAAGACAATATGAGATGAAAATGGAACAAGTACCTTATGATTGCACCTGAGTGCGGCAGGCTACCTGAGTAAATGTACTTAGTTATATCCCACCGCTGCCGAGGACAGAGCACCTCTTACCGCCGTGCTCCCTGAGAGCCCGGTGTAACTGCCTGGAAAAGCCGACCTCTTCATGTTTCATTAGGCTGTATTATAAAATATTTAACCAGGTATCAGAGATGGCAGCGCCGGGAGTAAGTGATCCTTCCACTCAACCAAACTCTGCTTCCCAACCGCATCCCAACAGGCATGAAGCACTGAAAAGAGCAAAAAACCCTGAGGTTTCGTGGCGTTTTGTGTCAGTTTGAGCGACACACACGAACACTAGCAGATATGTGACCAATCATTAGGCTGCATCTGTCTGTCTTCCTGGGTTTGGGCTCCTCTGCTCTACAGCTGCGTTGAGGACGACTTCCAGGAGCCTCCAGTGCCGTAAAGATGCTAACGCAACAAACATGGCGTCCAAACAACCAAAGATATTTATAGGAGAACAAAGAATTGCGGTGCAGCAAACCAGTAAACATGTTCATGACGTGCTGGTCGCCATTTCAGGCTGTACGCCAACATCTCATCTCTGATTCTGTGTTTTTAAGTAAGGCATAACACCTGACCAGGTGTCCATGATCAGGAAGTTTTTCACAGCCGTAACTCCATTTCCCTGGTAACACCTGAGGGTCTGACTAATACCTGGAACAGTCACCACCATCCCGTTAGGTTCTTGTGCAATGGAAATGTGGTTCACTGCTCCAGAAAAACCCTGCAGCCTGAAGCTGAGCGCCGGATGTGTGAACAGTTCAAGGACGTGATCAGAGAGTGGTCATGTGACCCAGAGTCCCTGTGAGGTCAGAGGGCATCAGTCTACTTCCTGCAGCTTGTGGCGATCAGAGGAGCAGCTAACGTTAGCTCGGTGAGGCGTGATAACACACTGTTGCTATGGTTACTCCAGCTAGCGCTTTAATTTAGACGGTGAACGGACAGTTTTCTCCGGACCTACTTTTTGATGGGCACCCAGCAGCCAATCAGAATCAAGTGTTCGTCCAGACCACATGGTGTAATAAAGTGTCCCAGAGCCCCACACAGGCGTGAGAGTCGCTGAGCTCCTGCGGTGGTGAAGTGGCCCAGCGGAGGCCTGATTCAGGCCCAGGACAGTCTACCAGCCACATGTGGGCCAGCGCAGGCCGGCATGGCTTGGTCACCAGCTGCTGCGGGGGCCCCAGACCGCAAGGGGCCCCCTAAAGCCCCAGGTTCACTGTGTGTCAATTGGTTGTACATAATTTGATTAACTACAGATATCTGCACCATTGAAGTCGTATCAGCTCAGACAAGTCCTGGATCACGACTTAATCTGCTGGCCTCGTCCTGCAGAGGGGCCCTGTGTCAGAATATAGCTTTAAGACCGGAGTTATTATAGTCATAATTGGGGCCAAGCAACAAAATGTTTTGCTGCAGGGCCCCTTAACTGGTTAATCTGTCCCCGCTGGGTGGCATCCTCCAGGGCCGGAGCACAGCCGACGCTCAGCCGGCGCTCATCGCTAAAGTTCAGATCTTTATTTAAATATTAGAGTCTTAGCACATGGAGCATGTGTCGGTTTACAGGCATGACCCTGAATCACATGACCCCATAAACATGAGGTCGTCACAGAGCAGCACCAGGACACGCCGGGCGAATCAGATCAGAACCAAATGATCACACACACTTTTATATCTTCACACACTCGGCCTTCTTTTAAATGTCTTTGACCTGATTTTATTTTTTCTTATCTTATTTCCCGTCTTGTGTGTTAGCAGGTCTGTTTCATGTTATGTCTTAGTAGTAAAATGCATTTCTTGTATGAGAGCAGATAAAGTTTATTATCTAATCTAACCTACATCTTATATTTTGCATTTTTCATGTTCTATTTTCACATTTGTGTTTCTTCTTTTGATTTTATTGTCCGTCTTATTCTACATTAATGTTCTTTATATGTTTGCATTTCTGGGATAAGAACTTTTATACAAATTCAGTTTCCTCTTCTTCTTCTTCTTCTTCTTCTTCTTATCATCATCATGTCTGTGGTGTGTGAAGTTTGACATTTTGGCTTTTGACCATTTTTAAAACGATGGAAACACGCCGAGCACTAGGACGAGTCGTATTGAGGAAAAACAAAGATGGCGGCTTTGTTAAACTCTTTTTATTATTTTATATCACCTCGTTTGTATCTTTTGTTTGTATCACCCTTTACATCTTGTTTTCATATGCAAGGAAAGGCTCAGAACTGATGAACTTTAAATCAAAGATAAATAGTAATTAATACCTTTAATCCAAACATCAGTGATGACTGAGAAGAGATGACACGTTCAGCACCTATCAGCATCTGAACAAACACCTCAGAGCGTTCAGCCTCGTTTTATTTATTCTCCTCCTCAGGTGCTTTTGAATACTAAACCACCTCAGCTCAGAGTTTAGTTCATCAGTGAGGCGTGTTTAACGTGGAGTTTAAATATTTGGAGCTGACACTAATCCAGGTTTAGAGTTAATCCAGACTGGAGCAGCTCAGCCTGGAGCTTACCCAGTCTGGGTAAACGGGGTCTGCACCACCAGACGTGGCTCAAACAGGAAAAGCAACACTTTAAACCTGGCCTGTCTCTGTTTTCTCTGTCCTACTGACGGACTAAATGAAACTAAAGAGGTAAATAAGGCAGAGGGAGGCGGCAGGTGACGTCCTGCTGGAGTCTGAGTTACACAGATCAGCAGTCATCAGCCAGCATGTTGGAACCTGCAGCGCTGCAGTGAAGTGGACGCCTCCAGCAGCCAGAAGAAACAACACAAGTTCACGTCAGAGAGTTCACTTCAGCATATCACACTCTTCAACGCTCTTCTTCCTGGTCGACCGACCAAAAGCCCGTCACCGGTTACCTGTCAGCTTCAAAGATCCTTTTATTGGTGTTAAATCACCTAACAGATGAATATTAGTCAGACATGGTCCCCGTAGATCACTCTGACCCTCGAGCAGAGAGGGAACGTTTCCACCAATCCTGAAACCAGCCACAGCTGAATCAATGCAAAGTGTGTAGTGGAGGTCTATAGTGTGTGTGTGTTAGTTAGTCAGTGTGTCAGTGTGTAGTGGAGGTCAATAGTGTGTGTGTGTTAGTTAGTCAGTGTGTTAGTGTGTAGTGGAGGTCTATAGTGTGTGTGTGTGTGCTAGTTAGTCAGTGTGTTAGTGTGTAGTGGAGGTCTATAGTGTGTGTGTGTGTGCTAGTTAGTCAGTGTGTTAGTGTGTAGTGGAGGTCTATAGTGTGTGTGTGTTAGTTAGTCAGTGTGTTAGTGTGTAGTGGAGGTCTATAGTGTGTGTGTGTGTGTTAGTTAGTCAGTGTGTCAGTGTGTAGTGGAGGTCAATAGTGTGTGTGTGTTAGTTAGTCAGTGTGTTAGTGTGTAGTGGAGGTCTATAGTGTGTGTGTGTGCTAGTTAGTCAGTGTGTTAGTGTGTAGTGGAGGTCTATAGTGTGTGTGTGTTAGTTAGTCAGTGTGTCAGTGTGTAGTGGAGGTCAATAGTGTGTGTGTGTGTTAGTTAGTCAGTGTGTCAGTGTGTAGTGGAGGTCTATAGTGTGTGTGTGTTAGTTAGTCAGTGTGTCAGTGTGTAGTGGAGGTCAATAGTGTGTGTGTGCTAGTTAGTCAGTGTGTCAGTGTGTAGTGGAGGTCTATAGTGTGTGTATGTGCTAGTTAGTCAGTGTGTTAGTGTGTAGTGGAGGTCTATAGTGTGTGTGTGTGCTAGTTAGTCAGTGTGTTAGTGTGTAGTGGAGGTCTATAGTGTGTGTGTGCTAGTTAGTCAGTGTGTCAGTGTGTAGTGGAGGTCTATAGTGTGTGTATGTGCTAGTTAGTCAGTGTGTTAGTGTGTAGTGGAGGTCTATAGTGTGTGTGTGTGCTAGTTAGTCAGTGTGTTAGTGTGTAGTGGAGGTCTATAGTGTGTGTGTGTGTTAGTTAGTCAGTGTGTTAGTGTGTAGTGGAGGTCTATAGTGTGTGTATGTGCTAGTTAGTCAGTGTGTCAGTGTGTAGTGGAGGTCTATAGTGTGTGTGTGTGTGTTAGTTAGTCAGTGTGTTAGTGTGTAGTGGAGGTCTATAGTGTGTGTGTGTGTGCTAGTTAGTCAGTGTGTCAGTGTGTAGTGGAGGTCTATAGTGTGTGTGTGTGCTAGTTAGTCAGTGTGTCAGTGTGTAGTGGAGGTCAATAGTGTGTGTGTGTGTTAGTTAGTCAGTGTGTTAGTGTGTAGTGGAGGTCTATAGTGTGTGTGTGTTAGTTAGTCAGTGTGTTAGTGTGTAGTGGAGGTCTATAGTGTGTGTGTGTGTTAGTTAGTCAGTGTGTTAGTGTGTAGTGGAGGTCTATAGTGTGTGTGTGCTAGTTAGTCAGTGTGTCAGTGTGTAGTGGAGG